>NC_056736.1:266720573-266765573 GCF_019279795.1 Protopterus annectens | reverse complement strand
AATGGCAAAGTCCTGAAGACAGCCCACCAAATTTTTTTTCCCTGGGAAAAAAATTCGATGTTCCGTGACTTCACTATTTTGCCATTTCGACAGTATCAGATCGACTAAATAGCATTCACTATTAAGTTCATTCGATAGCGTCATATAGACCAGTTATGGCAAGATAAAAATATATAGATTTACCCAATTACCTTAGATTTTGAGACAGTGTTTTGCCCCCTGCTGTCTCTCTAATGCTTTTAACTGCTCCTTGACTCCCTTTAATCGTCTTGCTTAGCTAGTGTTCCAATAATTGCTTTACAGAGATCGAGATACAGAAGGCATTTGTTTGGTTATACTTTGAATATTGATTACTGTGCAGTTTATTCATTTTGGTATACTGAAAGCAAAAAGATTCATTCTCAGTTATTGATTTAATAGTTTGGTAATGTTCTCTGTACATGATCTTATCTGATTAATTATGAGTTTAATCATGATTTTGTTTTTTTAAAAATCCTATTCCTCAGGTTGTTGCTGGTCACGTATGTAGTTACAAAATTGCCATTGTAGAATAAGTGTTTAGATCTTCTGCTAAATAACTAGTCATTTTTATTAATATTGTACTGACAGTGTTAATTGTGCATTTAGTTGGAGTAGTGGTTTGTTTTCTATGACATTTGATTGAAACTTAAGTTCTGTTTCACTAAGAACTGCAGCATTCATGCCTGCTTAGTACTTTGTTCTATTTTGCTGTTTCTTTCAGATCCTGTAGTAGGATGTAAGGAGCATTGAAGCTCATCCTTAAACTTTAGATGTCACAATACCTCTGATTTTTCCATCCCAAGGCTGCTTGAAACTGTTTTCTCTACAGGTCATCAGTCTTGAAAATATATTTTTCTTTTAAGTATTTGAAATGGTTTGCTTAGCATTTTGTGTAGACATTCCATTCTGTTATTGCTAGTGCATATATTAAAGTTTCTGAATAGCTTTAAGCTTACATTACTGTTTTTATACAGAAGCTTGGGTAAATGTAATTTTTTTGTCTGTGGTTCCTTTTGAGGTACTGGTGTGTGGAACTCTTGCAGTTACCATTTTTTGTTGGAAGTACCTAAAGTAGAATGAAGTAGCCAAAATTCTTGTTCATCATCGTCATTGTTAACACTTTGTATCCCCATTATTTATGTGGGGTCAGGGTGTCACCACTATCTCCACCTCTTTCAATTCAGTGCCACTCTCCTACTTTCTGTGACAGTCATGCCTTACTGTCTTGTCTCTACTCTCACACAGTCTGTCCCGTCTCTTTCTTGAAAGTCCTTGTTTCCTCTTGCCTTCTTCCTCTCTCTCCCAAATCTTCACCAGATAATTTTCTGCTTTCCTGCATGTGTCTGAACCACTGTAATCTGTTCTCTTGACCTTCTTTGCAATTGGAGCTATTTTGGCTTCTGTACCAGTGTTATCAGTACTTACTCTGTACTACGTATACATTACCTCCCATCTTAGCCACTTCATCTGCATCATTTCTGCCTTCCTCAACTGCTGTGCCTTCACTGCCCAGGTTTCTGAACAGCACATAAGTACCAGTCATCTGCTTTTTTGCACATTACTTTTCTGCTTCTTTGGCATTTTTCTTTCACACATTACCCATGAACTCTCTGCCAGTTTATTGCAGCCACTATGATTTTAGCTTTAACTTTGTCGTTCAGATTTCCCTTCACCTCATCCATCCTTCTCAGATACTTGAAGATGTTAAACTGCACCACAATTTTCCCTTCTGCTCCACCTCAACCTGACGCCGAGGACCAAAAAAAGTCATATGATTGTTATGCAGACTTTGTGCCGCACTCATGCTAAAAGTCATATTTATCCTAGTGCCTTTCTGTCCAAGCAAAGATTTTCAAACAGATTTACTACTTTTTACATACTAGCTACATACTTTCATCAAAGCAAAGATTGCTGTGTGGCCTTAACACTTCCAACATCTTTTTGCTACACTGCTGATAAATATGGAAAGTCTTAATAGGCACTGTATACTGACTTTAAAAAAGCTTTCAGTTTGGTTGGCCACAGCCCTTTTGTCAAGCATTTCAGTTGTATTGGCTTTGGTCTCAGTCTCTGAACTAGTTTTCTAGTTATTTCTACAACAGACCATTTTAGTTCAACACATCACTTTCTTTACATACCCATTTTACCTCTGGAAGTCTGGATGGGTCCATGCATGGCCCCAGATTGTTTTCATTGTTCATGAATTCACTTAACTGTAAATTTTACTCAAGTAGTTTTAGACACTTTATGCTGATGATGATATTAGAGCCTCAGATGGCATCCGTAATCTCATCTCCTTCTCCATGAGGGCTGGTTATCAAGTCACAGTCTCTTAAAACCAAGACTGTGCTTTTTGGAACTCCACAAATACTCCCTGTAACAGCTGTTTATTTCTGATCCCCTTTGCATGTTAGTAACCTGATTGTTTCGTGCAAGTACCTTGACTTAGTACTAGACCCAGCTTTAAATTTTAATTTCAAGTAGTTCTGCTTTATGACATAGGAGGATAAAGCCATTATTGTGACCCAGGTTTCTAAAGCAGTTTGGACAATGGAGGAGCAAGGTTGAGGAGGATGGGAGTAAGCAGCCATTGGCCGCTCTCCCAACTTGGAAAGAACTCAGCTAGTCTCACTGTTGTACTGACTCCTAGTAGTGGCTAGTTGTAGTATCAACATATGTATAGGTGAAAACCAGCAGGTGTTTAGATGAGCTGGGGCAGACACTTCAAGTCGCAAGAACTGTAGTTGGGGCCAGTAATGCACAGTATTGTGTATTCGTTCAGAGCCTGGTGTTACAGGTTTTCCTGCAGCATGTCATAGGGAGATGGGAGTTGGATGCTTGTAAAAGAAAATATCCTTGATTCTTTCCAGGCTTCCAGGACCAGCTATTACCCTTTGTGGAATAAATGCCCTGATCAACTCTTGTCCTACTCAGGGAATAAACGGCCAGTAAATCACAGGGGGATGGTGACTATCAAGCAGTAGGAAGCCCAGAATAATTATTTAAAGTAATGAGTTTCATGTGTACACCATGTCAGACAATGAACTTCCAGCAGAGAGACTCTTATCATATGATCAGTTTCTGTCCCCTGAAACCGGATACTTATTGTTAACAAATATACTGATTCCAAAGCTGCATTATACAGTGGCCTACTTAGCTTATGACTGTCCAGAAACACCAGTGTATTCCAGAAAGCTCAAACTAAAACATGTTGCTTCATTAATTTCTTTGACAACAACACTCAGTACTTTAACCTGCTCATCAGTACTAATACCCATCCTGTCAGTCTTTAAGGCTACTTTAATACTCAGCACCAAACTACATAAATTAATCTTTCTCTAAACTTCTGGCCTCCTCTTACATTTCTACGTAACATTAACCACACTTCATACTTCCTTCATATTGTTATTTCTAACATGGCAAAGATGTGTGTTTACTCTGTTATACTGAAATAACTTTCCACACATTAGCTGCTGTGTGGAAATCCCTCCCCATTGGTAAAAGTTCAGACTTACATGCGTTTAGAATTTCCATTTAATCGTATTTGTTTGACTTGCTGCAGTGCAGATGTTTTGGCCACCCAAAATAGCATCGTCACTGTAACTAAAAATCATAAAGTTCCTTTATTCAGTCTGTGTTTTACTGTGCACCTGTATCATTGCAAATTTTACTATGAAAAAAATTTCACTGTACAGGATTACCTTTGCACTGTGTAATATACTGTTCTGTTTTTAGTCTTTTAATCGTGTAGTTTGTCAAACCACTGTTAAGTACAACTTTTCCTGAAAACGTTATTGTATCCATAACATAATGCAAACATTCTGCATTCTATTACATGATGACTGTGTTTTGTTTCATGCTACTATACTGCTACTGTATTCCTATAAAAATATATTAAACTGCATTTTTGCTACTGTATGCCTTAGACCCAGGCTGTGACTAAAAACAGTCTAGACCAGCCCACCCATCCCATTAAATATTTAAATAAATAAAACGTCAGATGCTGGGGAATTTATACTGGGTATCCATGGTGTGAATAATTTTAACTTTTAAAGCCTTGAATGGTTTGGGCCAAAAATATTTAATAACCTTTTTTATGTATCTCTCTCTCTCATGTTGTTATTCTATGTGGACCTGCTAGAAGTTCATAGGGGTTTGTTGTATAGTTTGTAGAAAAAAATAGAATAATCTAAAAACACCATCTTTTTACTGTGATGTCGAATGATACTGTGTGAGGCTTACACTGACTTAACTACCTTTATCTTTTAAACAGATATGTTGTATATTCATTTGTCTGGCCTCCTTATCTTTTTGTTGCTCCTTCCAAAGCTTTCTCTATTCCTTCTCCCCTTCATGTTTCAGTGACCCTATACTTTTTTTTTTCTTAGTGCTTTTTCCTCCTCTGCTTGTGACCATCAAGCCACCCTCTGTAGAACTTAGGCTAATTAATTTCCTAGAAGTGAGGAGTTTTTTCTTCAGATCGCCTAGGGTGAGAGCTATTCATAGATGCCTTCATCTAGGCAGACTTTGAGGTGTTTGATGCTATTGCTGGCATCAGGCAATGAGCTGTCTTATCCTTCCTCGTCTCTTTTCCTTATCTAGTATTTTGGTGTCCAAATGTGGTCTAAAAATGTTGATTTCCTGTGACACCCTCTCCCCAGTTTGCACTCTTCCTTTTTATTCAACTTAATTTCAGGCCCTGGTTTACTTTTATAAACAATAAATAATTTACATAGTCCTTATTGCAATTTAAGTAAGGTTTCTCTGTTTAATTTTCTAAGTAATTTAATTGCTAGTATATACATTTTTTCTTTCATTGAAAATCATCTTAAACAATTCTGTGTATGAAATACTTGTTTTTCCTCCTGGTGTATAGACTACTTCTGGTGAAAATAAGCAGGCAGCATAGAACACTTTCAACTAAAAGTCAAATTTGCACTTGGGCAAGCTCCTTAGCATCCCCCCATAACCCACATCTCTGAATGTACTGACTTTGAGATTTGCACAGCACTGAGGGGGGGGGGGGACTTCATTACCACTACTGTGTAAACATCAACGTGGAAATTGATTGTATTAGTTTGATCCACATTTTGTTGGAACACAGTTTGACAGTAGCCATGGAACCCATTCACTGTACTGTTTATTTTATTGTTCAGTTGTTTAACTTTTTGTGTAACCATACATTTTTCTTTATATTAATTGCCATGAATTACAAATTTGATATATTTTCTTTTGTACAGCTTCATTTTTTTCTGTAAAATGCCAATAGGAGGAGGTGCAACCAAGCTTATAAACAAGAATTTTCAAGTATGTGTAATTATGTTTACAATACATGTGACTCCATATGACTTACAGAAGGAGGCAATACTGAGTATATTGTGGGTGCTGCAAAGAGCACTCTTGGCTAACATCAAAGACTGAAGTAACACTGATTTATTGAACTCAAATTATACCTTCACTCTGTTATCAGAAACCCAAGACATTTGGAGAAATAAAAAAAAAAAAGATTTAGTAACAGAAAATGTGAAATTGCTCAGAGTACTTACCCCAAGATTTATATAATGGGAAGGTTTTATAATAGAAACTTAAGCAAGAATAATATTTTAAAACTCTGTATGAAGGCAAGCATTTTATTAAATCAGATAAATTTTCCCCCATCAGGTCTGGTCGTAAACGAACATTAGCGGGATTTCTGCTTATAGGTGGATTTGTTTCTCTAGTGGTGATGTTTCTTCCAGAAATGAAAGGTAAATTTCTTTGTACGCTATTATAAATTAATGAATTGCTTCAGGAATTGTGCTTTCATTTGAAATTGCTTGATTTGGACACATAATCACACTTAAATTATCATAGTACTAGAAAGCTAGAAAGCTTTTGTAGTAATGATCGTTTGTGTATAAACCATATTTTCGAATTTCCTCCATTTTATTCCTCCATTTGTGCCAAGAGAGTTATTCCTTCTGATATTTGTTTGAGCTTGTATTCCATGAGTTCCAGAGCACTTAGTCTTAGATGTCATGCTTCCCTTGTTGTCTGCACTATCACACACAGTCATTTGGTTCTTATCTTGTAATTTGCATTCTGCTCCTGACTATATTTAATTTGCTGGCTGTAAATGATCGGTTAGTTTTAATAAATAATCAGTATTCAGTTCCTCTTCCTTATGGTATATAATGATTAATATGATATTCTTCAAATCTCATGTGTTGACATGAAAACAGATCTGTAGTGGTTGCCAAATATAAAAGATGAAAATTAAATGAAAAGTACTGTTCAGTTGTCATTCTCAGTGACGCATCTTCCATTACTGGATGTTACCCAAGCCTGAATTTTGTAGAGTGTACATTTGCATTATATGCTGTACTGTGTGGTAATTCTTGTTCTGTCACAAAGCCAAAACGTGGTATTCCTTTGCAGTATTCAGAGCTAACTTTTTTCATCCTGAAGCTCCAGATAAATATAGAGAAGCATGAAGGCATTAAATATGAATTCAGCATTAAAGGGGTGCTTTTATATGCTACTTTGTTGGGTAGTTGGAATAGCTCCTTTATTTTGCAGAAATGATTAGCCACCCAAGGGTGTGAACAGTGACTCTACATGATAGAGACTTGATGGTTTACCCTACCCCTGTGTGTAAAAATGGGAAGATGGGGATTGTGGATGGATGTTTAGAAGGGAATGGAAAGAGTGTGTGTGTGTCCTTTAGGGTAGTAATTAATGGTGCAGAGTTACAATTGTATGAGTATTAACTAGAAGACAAGCATATGGTTACTTGCTGCTTTTCAAAGACACCAAATTCATATTTCAAATATTATGTGGACGGCGCACTGGTGCAGTGGTACCGTTGTCACCTCACAGCAAGAAGTTTCCAGTTCGATTCTTGGTTGGGGTGCCTTCTGTGTGGAGTCTTCATGTCCTCCCTGCATTCGTGTGGGTTTCCTCCAGGTACTCCGGTTTCCTCCCATGTTACAAAGACATGCATCTAGAGCTTTTCTCCCCCATCCTCCTCTGAAAATTGGCTTTGTTCCAAGTTGGACTTTCCCAGTAAACAAAATGTTAAATAAAATAAATAAATAAAAAATATTTTTCTACTTCAAAAGATTTAGCTTAACAAGACATTTCCTTAAGTTGCAGCTTTTGAACTTTTGAGAAGAAAGAAAATGGAAGATATGTTTAGATGCTTTATAATGTTTTCAAATACTTTTTTATGGTAATTTATTTCCAGTACTACAAGCTGTGTTTCAGACAACAAAAAAGAATGGGTTAGTTAAGGCATGTGATGTATATTGTGTATGTTACTAGAAATTAAGTTTATAATCATTGTAGTATCAGGACTGATGTACGGCTGGAGGATTATACTCACTTTAGCATCAGTACTAATGTACTGCTGGAGAATTATACTCACTTTAGCATCAGTACTAATGTAAAGCTGGAGAATTATACTCACTTTAGCATCAGTATTGTACATCTGGAAGATTGTACTCACTTTAGCATCAGTACTGATGTACAACTGGAAGATCATACTCATTTTAGCATCAGTACTGATGTACAGCTGGAGGATCCTGTTCACTTTAGCATGAGTACTGATGCATGCTAATTACAAATGTAAGATGCTGAAATGAGAAATGTTCCAGTCTCAAGCATGTAGCCAATATATTAGCCAACAAATTTAGTGCTAACTTTACCCCACCTGCCCACATTGTTGCCATCAGTATCCCTGAAAATTTAGCTTCCCCCAAAGTTACCTTAGAAGAAGTCATAAGTCCTTGCAAAGACTAAAAGTAAAGCTTCTGTGGGATCATATAGAATACCAGGCTGCATTCTCATATGTTATATGTGAGCTTCTACTTAAATTTTCAACCTCAGCTTATCCACAGGGTGTTTAAATACCGTCAAACTGTGTTATTTTTATTTCTCATGTGATTGAAACTTTGATGTTTATTGTAATTTGATATTTAGTATTCTCATGTTTTCTATGTTATTGTTTATTATTAAATATTTTTATACCTTTCATTGTGGCTGGTCTTTTAGAGAATACTTTTAATGTCTTGAGTGTACCTGTGCTTATTTTAGTGACGCTTTGGCCACTCTGAAAATCCAGGCTGCTTTGGTTACACTCTACCATTTATGTTAGTATTGATTTTACTCAGTGTATTTGGATACCCTTGTAAGAGCCTGACAGCCTGACAGTAGTGGCAGAGAGGTTACCTTATAGTCTGGGCAGAAAGGGTACAGCTAGTAAATCTGTACCAGTCTTTCCCAGGAGTGTGTGTGTGTGTGTGTGTGAAAATCAAATACCCAGTTGTGGGTGTGTGAGCTACATGGAACTGGGACCAGTGCTCCAAAGTGAGTGTTGTTTGGGATCTGGAAAGACAGAGAGTCCAGTCCCAGAGGAGCATGTTCCCTGAGTGCTCTTGGGGAAAATTGTGTTTGCTACAGAGAGCTGCATTTGAAAATACTGTGTAAATTCATTCCTGTTTTCAGTGGCCTATCCTCTCACCTGTGTAAATAGCGAGGATAGAGGCTCCTTGATTACTGGCCTGGGGTACAGAGAAGCCATCACACAAACAATTAATTTATGATCTGAAGTTGTTAATCTTCTTCTTCCTATTCATCACTGATGGGTTCGGTTCTGAGCCCTCGGAACCGAGTCGGCCTTATACCAAGCTTGCGTGCACCAAAAACTCTCGAGCTAAGCTGCTACCCACAATGCCTTTTACTCAGTTACCTCAGATCTAGTTTGCCGCGCAGCCATATAGCAGCGTTTCACCTTTATAAATTTACAAGTTTTTGTGGAATTTTTTCTTGTTAGTTGCTTGTTCTTTGATATCTTTCTACACTCAGTTCTACCCACAGGTAGCCTTTCTACCCTTGTAGTATCCTATTACCATTGTTGGTATTTCCTCTTTCTTCACTTTCCTCACTCTTTCCTTTTTGTGTGAGAGTGTTCGCTATTATGTGTGAAAAGAAGTGAACTACAAGGTTTAAACATTGCTCTTCTTGCAGTGGTAAATTTCCGAATAGCGACCTTCATGAAGAGTGTGTGTACTGTTTGGGGGTTCCGCATTTGTCGGTGAAACCCCCATGTGATATTTGTGCTAGCTTCAGTCAGCGGACGCTGAATGAACGTTGTAATAAATTGATCCTGAAGGGCCTGCTTTCATCACCTTTTTCGGAGGTTATTTCTGCGATGGAGGTCTCAGCCCCTCCTTCTGTGGACAAGAAACATCCTCGCTCGGACCCCTCTTCACTGGCTGGTGACAGGGGTAAAAGCCATAAGCACAAGGCCCAAAAGTCTTCCTGTGAGCACTGTACTGCCTCCTCAGTTCCGACTACATCGGTTCCAAGTTCGGCTCCAGTGAAGCATACCGAGATCACCTCATCAGCACATTCCCCGGCGCTGACTACTGTGCCATCTAATACCTCTGTTCCGATCAATTTGTCTGCCTCTCATCTCGGGACCGTCACCCATCTCCGTTCTGATGTCAGTTCCGACAACAACTTTGGAGACGTTCTTGACATCCACCCCTGTTGTGACCTTGGCTTTGAGCCCGTTCTCGGCTCCAACCATTCCTTTGTTGCAAGTTTCTAAGCTGGAATCGTCTGTGCCATTCTGTGATACACCACGGACCCAATATTCGTCGTCTGTGGACCTGTTTGCCGGACAAGCCTGCAGCCCCTTTACGGACTGGCCTGATTCCCCCTCAGGGGCATCGGTAAGATCTACCAGGAGCCTTTCAGAATTGGATTTTAGTGTGCCTTGCCTAGACCCCAGTACACACCAGGCTTTGAGTCTATTACTCCAGCGACCCCTGCATACTCTCCTCCCTTGGATCCCTCTGTTCCAAGGCTCATATATCTGACATTTTCGAGAGGACCCCCTTCCTCTGTGCCAACATTGACAGTGCCTGAGGCCCCGACGCCCCTTTGGGTGTCGGTTTAGTCGGAACCCACCCTCCGTCAGTCTCATGCTTGGGGGTGGAACCTCCAGTTCCGGTCTTGGTTCCGACTGTGTTGTCGGTCCCAGCTTTGGATCCGAGGGTGATTACCGCCCCGAGTTTGCTTGAGGCTCCGTCCCCGGGGGTGGACCGTGTGGAGCGGTGTGTGACTCCGGTTCCAATTTTGTCTTCGGTTCTGGGCTCTCACTCCTCTTCAGTGGGCCCGATTTCTGGGTGATGGAGAGGGTGCTTGCTTCTAGCAATCCTCCTACGTCGGTCATCCCTCCAGTTCCTTCTGAGCCGCAACTGTCAAAGGCCACCCCCCCAGGACTCCGAGAGCACAAGGCCCAGGAAACCCCTCTCCAGGGTATTCCACTTTCTCCGTCTTCTTCGGATGCTCCCACTGAAGAACCCCATCGGAAATGGGAGTGTAAGAGGAAACACATGGACTCCCCAGAGGAGTCCCTCATGGATGATACAGCCTACGATGATGGGAAAGGATCACCACAATCACCCCCTGACAATGTCTCCTTTGGAGACATCCTGGAAATCTTGAAACAGTGGGGTGACTGGAAGCAATCCAATCCTTTCTCGGAGGAATCTGTATTCTTGCAGGCCTTTTGCTCTCGGCCCTCTACTTCTTGGGTGACCCCCCCCCCACCGCCGATGAGTTGGTTAAGCTCATCGTGCAGTGGGCATGGAAGAACCCGAACTCCGTTGAGACCATCCTCAGGAGATCAGACAAGGTACTCTCCCCTCCAGAGGATCAACCCCATTGGTCTAGAGGTTTGCTAGTGAACGCTATGGTGGTGGCGGCAGCCACGATAAAGGACCTCGCGGAAGAGATCCCACTGTCCACCCACTCAACAGAGAGTCCCGGGCAGTGTACAGGTTAGTGAAGCGAGTTTTTGCATCAGCGACCTTTGCAGTCAGTTCTCTGAACTTGTTGGCACATTTTACGAGGCTACAGAGAGATCTTATCTCTGAACCTTCTGGGACCCTCACGGGCCAAGTATCGGATGGAGCACGAGACAAAGTTGCTTCCCATCTTGCCACCCTAGAGTCAGTATCCAATGCGTCCATGAGGTTGCTGTCCCACGCAACCGAAGGAGCGGCTTGAGCTGGTGGGTGCAGGCGTAGTCATGAGACGCCACGCCTGGATGCGCATTTGTGACCTTGTGGACTCCTTCAAGTCTTCCTTTTTAAATGCCCCTATTCAACCATCAGCTCTGTTCGGTGCTAAGGTCAAGGATACATTAGCTAGGTGCGAGCAAGACGGGAAGACCTTGTCTGCCATGGGCCTACGCTTTTACAAACCTCAGCGTTAAGATGTGGCACAAGAAGTCTCAAGATCCTTTCCCTGATGCACGTGGTGAGGACTCCCCCAGAGGCAGTGGGGGTTCCAGTAATGGAAGACGCCCCTTTCAGGGCAGAGGGGGTCCCCAGAACCAGGGCTGCAGAGATTCTTTCTTGGGTAGACCGTATCAGCGCTCCTGAAGCGTTGCCCGATTGCTTTCCACTGGAAGCAGTCGGGGAGCGTTTTTCTCTGCACCGAGCTGCCTGGCTCTATATTACAGATGGTCAGTGGGTGCAGAGAATCATTACCAGAGGCAGCCACATTCCCCTAATATCTTATCCAAGACCTCCGAAATCCCTTCCCGATGTTCCACACAGTCAAAGGGAGGAGGCAGCTTCCAAAATATGAAAGCTATGTCAAAAACAAGCCATCCAACAGGTCCTCCCAACCAATGCAGATCAGTGTTCTACTCAAGATTCTTTTTGGTGCCAAACAAGACAGGGGACTGGAGGCCCATTCTGGATCTCAGCCAACTAAACAAATTGGTAGTTCAGACCAAATTCCGCATGGTCACAATTCAATCCATCCTTTCCTTTCTGCGGGAGGGTGTGTAGATGTGCTCATTAGATCTCCGGGATGCGTATTACCACATCAAGATGGACAAGCACTCCAGGAGCCGCCTCCGCTTCTGGTTGGGAGCCAATCACTACCAATTCAGAGCCCTGCCTTTCGGTCTCTCGACGGCCCCCAGAGTGTTCATGAAATGCCTAGCAGTGGTAACAGCACATCTGAGACTTCAGGGATTCCAGGTGTTTCTGTACCTAGACGATTGGCTTCTCTCCGCCTCCACTAAGTGTCTACTGGTCAGGGTCCTCTACTACACCCTAATTCTACCAGAGTCGCTGGGCATCACCATATATACAATGGGAGAAATCCACCCTTGAGCCCTCACAACATTTGGAATTTGTAGGGGCAATATTCAACACCCAGTCAAGTCTGGTCTCTCTTCCCCTTCACAGACTTCAGCGATTAAGGGCACAAGTTCAAGTGATACTCTGTCGAAGAAAGGTGTCTGCAAGGGAAGTTCTCCAGGCTCTGGGGTCTATGGCTGCAGCCATCCCTATTGTTCCCCTAGCCAGATTGCACATGAGATTACTACAATGGCTCCTTCAGTCCCAATGGATACCCAACCTGCACCCCTGAGCTCACAGATTCTCATCACCAACACTTGCAAACAAGATCTCCTCTGGTGGATGAGTACAGACGAAAATCTTTGGTGTCGCCCCTTCCAGGCTCCCCAACCCATCGCCACGGTGACCACAGACGCTTCCCTGATGGGTGGGGGGGGCACTTCCAAAGAAAGTCAGTCCAAGGCACGTGGTCTAATGTAGATGTCAACTTGCATATCAACGTCCTGGAGTTGAGAGTGGTGCTATTGGTGTTGCAAGCTTTCCATCCACTCCTTCCATCCGGAACGATTGCTGTCCAGTCGGACATGTCCGTGGTCTGGTACATAAACAAACAGGGAGGGACCAAATCCTACCCCTTGTGTCGTGAAGCGATGAGAATCTGGCAATGGGCGATAGCTTCCAACCGCTTTCTGATTCCAACGCATATCCCGGGGAGCTCCAGCATGATTGCCAACAGGCTAAGCAGATGCATCCTCCGTCCTCACGAGTGGTCTCTCAACCAGAGTGTGGCGGCAGAAATTTTCAGCCATTGGGGCCAGCCATGCTGCAACCATTTTGCCTCCCCCCTCAAACACAAAATGCAGCAGCTACTTTTCCCTCTTTCCCCCTCACGGGGAGTCACCGAGAGACACTTTGATTCACGATTGGCCCACGGGTCTCCTGTATGCTTATCCACCGATTCCTCTGATCCCCCTTGTTCTAAGGAAAGCTATTCGGTTGAGAAGTAAAGTGATCCTCATTGCCCCGTTCTGGCCTCAAGTATGTTTTCCCTTCCTTCGACCTCATCTGCTACAACCTCCTTGGATTGTAGGCACTCATCAGGACCTCATATGTTACCCACAAGGGCTGACTCCCCGAATCTGTCTGCTCTCAAGCTGACAGCTTGGTTTCTCCACTTCCGTTAGTTGCCAGGCAGGAAACCCTCTCTTCACCTGTCCATGATATTATGTTGGTCTCTCATAAACCATCCACCAGGAAACTTTACAGGGACAAATGGAAAAGATTCTCTATTTGGTCACGTAATCAGAAGCTAGATCCGTTCTCAGTCCCCGTAGCTACTATTTTTCATTACATGGCTGAATTATTTGACAATGGGGCGTCAGCTTCCACCATTCAAGTCCATCTAGCAGCTGTTTCCAACTTCCATAATGCATCAGATGGAGTCCCTCTTATTTCCTCTCGCCTTTGCAAGACTTTCCTCAAGGGTATTTTCCACAGCAGGCCACCCATCAGGCAGCCGGTGGAGGCATGGAATCTCTCATGGGTTCTGCAGTCTCTTTCTCTGCCCCCTTTTGAGCCTGCTGTGACATGTGATCTAAAATTCCTGTCATGGAAATCCTTATTTCTGGTGGCTTTCACCTCAGCCAGACAAATTTCTGAATTGCAAGCATTATGTATCAAGAGCCCATATCTGATCTTTCATAAGGGCAGAGTATCACTTCGTACTAACCCATCCTTTCTCCCCAAAGCTTTTTCTGAGTTTTCGATTAACCAGTCCATTGAGCTCCCTGTATTCTTCCCAAATTATTCAAACAAGGGAGAATACTGCTTACATTCCTTGGATGTTCATAGACAATTACGTTTCTATCTGGACAGAACTAAATCCTTTCACAAGTTGGACCAGCTTTTCATTTCCTTTGCAGGTCCTAGAATGTGAGGCGCAGTATCAAAGGTGACTTTGTCTAAATGGCTCAGGGATTGCATTCCTTCTCATATTCGTTTACAGATGGACCTAAGCCTGGCCAAATCAAAGCTCACTCAATTAGGGCTATTGCAGCATTGGTTGCTTTCCACTCTAGGGCCTCCATGGATGACATTTATGCAGCTGCCATTTGGGCAAAGCCCCATACCTTTATCAAGCATTACAAATTGGATCTGATCTCCAGGGGAAGAACGGCCTTTGGCTCAATGGTTCTCAGGAATGTTCTTCCATAAGGGCCACCCAGGTTCTCCAAGTAGCTGGGGACTCGGTCCCATCAGTGATGAATAGGAAGAAGATTAACAACTTCAGATAAAGAAGTTATGTCTTACCATAACGTTCCTTCTGAGTTGTTGATCTTCTTCCAGTCATCACACCACCAACCCCCTCCAAAGGTTCCTGGTGGATCTTCTGGGTCTTTGTGGTGACTTAGGGTTTCTGCGCTGAGATGGCCTCTGACTTGTGATTTCTTCTATAAGTTGCATGCAACCTCGATCTGAGGTAACTGAGTGAAGGGGCATTGTGGGTAGCAGCTTAGCTCGAGAGGTTTTGGTCATGCAAGCTTGGTATAAGGCCGACTCGGTTCCGGAGGCTCGGAACCGAACCCATCAGTGATGACTGGAAGAAGATCAACAACTCAGATGGAATGTTATGGTAAGACATAACTTTTTACTTTGTAGTTTGTCAGTTTCTAATGGCCTGTGTGATCTTAATTTAACCGAAAGTAGCTTCAAATTTCAATATCTTTATTACTTTCAGATTTTCTTATACAATTTCAGGACATTTAGATACCCAACCTTATAAAGCACATTGCACAAGCTTATAGTACTAAAGACAAGAAACCAACAGTATTTCACATGTGTGGCTTTTCTTTTGTATGTGCCTAAACCTTTACTGTAACATTTGAAATAACAAATTATGTCACTTTTCTGAGATATTTTTATTTAGTGCCAATGTTATAAAACCAGACTAAAAATATGATTTGGATATTTATAGAGTTTGTCAGTTAAAGTAAATGTCACATATTTATCTTTGTTGTAAACCACCCCCCTAAAAAAGAGAGCAGACGGTTTTGTAGGCCTATTAGTATTGCTCCACAAATCTAAAATGTCCACAGTTTCGTAGCAAATTACAATGGAAAATTGGCCAAAAGGTGATGATTTTATGCATAGAGACACGTACATGGCATTATCTTCTTTTAATAGATGCCTCATTTCGGTAAGAAGCTGGAGTATTTCCAGTGGGAAAAACGATCACTATTCTAGTGAACCATGATGCTTACTTTTGATCTGTTGTGGAACCAGTACAGATATGGTCTAGAGGTCTAGCTTTCCCTGTTGTACTCCCTGCCTTGAACACAAGTCATATTCCCACCCCTAATAGAAGCACCGTATATAAGATGTGCAAGCAGGAACTAAAGTAGTGTAGAACTAGGACACCTAGTTAGTTCCAAATGTAGTTGTAACACTAGGTAATAAAGGCAATTTCAGAGCACATTATGCTTAAATAAGTATGCTCCTGATACTGGTAACCCTAAATGAACTTCAGAAGGAGAGGGTCCTGGGTGAATTGTGGATGCTGCAAAAAGCACATTCAGCAAACATTAAAGACTGAAACAGAAGTGATATCACCCACTTTAACTATGCCCCAACTTAAGAGTGAGACTGATTTCCATTTACAGTATTAAAAATAAAAAATATATATATGGAGAAATTAAAATTAGAGAAAGATTATAATGCAGCAACGCCTGCCACAGTGAAATGAGGTAAAACCGTGCTTTATGTGTCTACATTTAGGAAGCCATATCTCATTTACCCCTTTGACATTTCTTGGCAAAATTTTCTTGGAATTATATTTTTATACTTGTTAAAAAAATGAACCTACAATTTTCATTCCATCCTTTAGACCATAAATGCTCTCTCACTGATGAATTGCCCCAACTATAGGTAAGTGTAGAGATTTTTGGTGGTAGCATCTTGACATATCTGATGAAATTTGGATTACGTGTGCTGTGAAGTTATAATAAAGTAATTAATTCTGAGAACCAGAACATGGGTTGTGCCTTCATTTTGTTCATTAAATACAATAAACAACATAATTCAGCTGATTTATATATTTTATTTTCTAAATAGGAATCTTCTCTTTTAGATGGGTTACATGTTCTGTGTCTTTGAAGATGCCATATAACTTATCTGTGAATAAAAGCTGTGGTGACTTTCTTCCACGCAGATGTCTTCTTTTCTCTGTGGCATGTGCACACTCTCACTATTGCCTCAGTGTGTGCCAGATTGATAGTTGTTTAACTGTAATCAAGTGACAGTAGTAGTCAGGTCACTTTCATGCTTGTGACAGCCTTTTCCACCCCAAAATAATTTCTTTCTAATTGTGATTTTCTTTCCTGTCATTCTCACATTGCCGTTGTTAAGCCAGATTAATGGCCATTTAACAAATGTAGGAATGAGTTGCTTTCCAAGCAGACTGCCTTCTGCGCCCATAAATAAAATCTTGCCCATGTACACCTGAAATGATTGACTGTGGTCAAATAAAAGAAATTCTAACAAGTCTAATGCATTTCATCTTGTTTTCATGTATCACACACTACCCCTGACAAGGCAGATTAACAGCCATTTAACTGTAATGAAAGTGTACTGGTCATGTTTAAAAGCATCTTTCTTTTACAGTAAATTTCTTTTCCTGTTAATACTTCTTATGATAAAGTTGCAGCTGATTTTGAAGAAAAATCAAAGATTATAGTGTGCTGTTTAATTTAGTTTCGTTGCTTATGATTTCTTGAATAACCACACCCACAAAATGATGTAATGGGTATTGAGCAGTGATTGACATATAACTGCAAAACATTATGGGAAACCAAAAACAACTTACCTCTTTAGAGAAGCAGCTTCCTGTTTAGATTCTGGTTTTACTACATCATCACATGCATTAATTTTCAACGTGAAGTATTCCATCTGCAAGAGCTAGTTAACAACTTATCTTTCTAGGACACAATAAACTGCTGCTGGTGCATTTAGCATGAAAATACACTAGTCTGTACATTAATGTAGGTAGTGTTGCATTTTGGGTTCAGTTTTTCATGATGTAATGGCAAGTATTTTCAGGAGTAAGAAAATATTCACTGTGCATCCTTACCAGTAAAGTAAAATGCAAAGATGCACTTCTTGCATTGGAAATTGTATAATTTGATATTGTATATGCTATGGAGATCATATCTAGTTTCAAAGGTTTGTCATTTACACTTGCTTCATTACATGACCAGTGCACTTTAATTATAGGATAGTGGCATTCAGCATAAAAAAGACACCTTTGATGATGTATTTAACAGGCATATATATTATGGTTACTTGCTTTTGTTCACTCACTGGACATCTTCAGAAAAAATGCAGCATATAAATCTTTTTCTTACTCACATGATCTCATCAAATGACTATTAAAACACACATTTAATAGAGACATAATGTCAAGTTTTAAAATAATTGTGTAAATCAACTCATTCTTAACTACCCTAAGTTTAAAAATGCTTGTAATAGAAATAGAATCATATTTAACCCAAGTTGCCGCACAAACCCCCTATATTCCAACTTTGATTCCCATTATCCTATTCGTATATTAGTAAGAACTTTCTCTAAAACAAAAAATAAAAACGTTGTAAAATTCTTAAATATTCAAGTGTGCTTACTTAATGCATTTTAATCACTTTCCTTTTGATCAGTGTATTTTTGTTATATTGCTGATTTTTTTTTTAAACTGTTCTTTCTGATTTGTTGATTTTTTTTTTTTGTCTTCTGTAACATAGACTAGATTCAGACCTGCTAAATCTGGTTCTGTTTGTTAAATTGAGCAGTAAACCATGCACCATGCTATCTTTTGTTGGAGAGGGCACCCCTGCATACTTGTGGTAGGAAAGTGCAGTTAGGACTCATCTGATTGAAGGTTGCTGGCACAGGGCTCAGTTTTGAGCTTTTTTATTGGTTAAATTGTGTAATTCAGTGTGCTCACTGTTGCTGTGTAAGCCCCGCGTTTGCACTTGCTTTAACACTGCTCCACAGAGTTAGGCAACCAGCCACTGCTCTGCTGTAGTCATCTGTTTACGGGTAATGCTGCTGTATAAGCCTCGCGTTTGCACTTGTTTTAACACTGCTCCACAGAGTTAGATGACCAGCCACTGCTCTGCTGTAGTCATCTGTTTATGGGTAATGCTGCTGTATAAGCCTTGCGTTTGCGCTTGTTTTAACACTGCTCCACAGAGTTAGATGACCAGCCACTGCTCTGCTGTAGTCATCTGTTTACGGGTAATGCTGCTGTATAAGCCTCGCGTTTGCCCTTGTTTTAACACTGCTCCACAGAGTTAGATGACCAGCCACTGCTCTGCTGTAGTCATCTGTTTACGGGTAATGCTGCTGTATAAGCCTTGCGTTTGCGCTTGTTTTAACAGTGCTCCACAGAGTTAGATGACCAGCCACTGCTCTGCTGTAGTCATCTGTTTATGGGTAATGCTGCTGTATAAGCCTCGCATTTGCACTTGTTTTAACACTGCTCCACAGAGTTAGATGACCAGCCACTGCTCTGCTGTAGTCATCTGTTTACGAGTAATGCACTACTGTGCACTATCGTGCACTACCATGCAGTGGGGGTGTAACCATTGGCGCTTATAGATGCAGAAACTTCTGTAGATAAATTTTCCCTTAGTAGCTGCCAGTGATCCAGCCAAGAAGTCCTTAAATTGCGCCTAGTGCCCCCTAAAGCAGTTCCAAAACCACCAATTCACAATAGTCTCCTACCGTTTAGAGAACCTCCTGCTAGTATACACCCTTTGTAGAGCACCCTGTTAGTATAGACCCCACTTAGAGCAACTACTTATACCACCCCCCTCCATTTTCTCTCCCCACTGTGAAAAGAGGATTTAACCTAGCATTATGATGGTCAGTTTCCCCCCATTTTTGCTACCAGCCTGATTGACATGGGTATCCTGAGGCAGTGTAGCAACTGCCTCATGTACACTGACAACCCTCTACTCCTGAGTCACCAAAGTACAATTTGTGAGAGATGCATCTACAGTAATAATGTGGAATCCTTGATCTCTCATGCACAGAAAAGTAAGATTGAACAGGTTGTTAGCTCATATGCTACACATCCTACGCAATCCATGCTCTCAACACATAAACCATCATATGCAGAGGTACTTGCCAGAAACCTAAACATCAGAGACCATCCAAACACAAACATGCTACACCCTAATACAGCACCTACAACACTCAAAACGCATAAAAACAAAAGCATCAGTGTTTCACCAAATAAGCCGCTAAGGCAAACCACATCTAAACCAAATTTTTTTAGTCACAGGTGACTCCATTGTGAGACACACACCTGTCCCAATCACCAGGCTGGACAAAGAGAAGGTTACAGTCAGCTGTCGGGTGCCAGGATCTGTCAGAATACACATGCATTCAAGTCTCTCAACAACAGGTACCGTTATGCCTCCGTCATAGTTCATGTTGGTGTGAATGACTTGAGACGTACCTCAATGGACTGTATGAAGAAAGGCATGATTGATCTCTCTGAATATGTGTTCCTGGCAGGTATGTCCCTAGCCTTGAGCAACATTCTACCCAAACATAGGATGATGCCACAGTATAAACAAAAAAATGATTGACTTCAACAATTGGCTTAGTTTCTGGTGTCATTCTAAGGGGGATCCAGTTCCTGTCAGCCTGGGATGACATGGTTGATAGACCACGCTGCTTTGCCAGAGAGTCTTCACCTGTCGCCTCTATGCTTTCGGTTACTGGCTGAGGCAACTGCCTCCCCCATAGTGCCTATTTTAGGTAAGGTCTCAAGAACAAAATTTCCGATGTGAAAATATCACTCCCAAATAAAATAAAGGTTATGCTGCTAAATGCTAGGAGTTTAAATCAGAAGCTGGACTGTCTGGAAGCACTCCTCTCCCTGGAGGATGTTGACGTCTGTGCCGTCACAGAAACTTGGTTCAGGGTTGCAGAGAGTACCCTAGCCTTGCAAGGCTACAATGCCTTCCACAATTTCAAACCACAAAATGAATGTGTAAGAACTAGAGGAGGAGTATCTATCTTCATCACAGACAATTACACTTCTAGACCGGATAGACAGGAAAACTCCATGGAGTTACTTCAAGTTCATAACTGTGGGTAAGACCCCCCCTTCAAGTTATTTTTAGCTATAAGCCCGCCTTCAGTGAACCATGGTACCCATGCTACTTATTTGGACCTACTTGAGTCAATCAAATTAAAACCGAACACATTAGTTATGGGTGATTTTTTTACTATCCCTCCATTGACTGGGAGACTTATACAAGTGCAGACATGCTCGCACAAATGTTCCTGGACTTTGTCAACACTAATGCCCTGGAACAAATATATGCAACCCCGTGAGGGGCTCAAATATTCTTGACCTGGGCCTCACCAACAGGGATGACCATTGCACCACCACAAGTATAGGACCCTTATTGGTTAAAACTGATCACAAAACAGTCACATTTGAAGTAGCTGTAACACCTGTGCCCCTCCTAGGTGAAATCAGGCTAAAATGTTTCACCAAAGCTAATCATACCCTCCTAAGGTAGCAGCCCCAATCACCAGGCCGCGGACCGGTGCCAGGCCATCAGGTTAAGTGAATGCCTTTATGAGTGTGTTTGTGTCTGTCTGTGTATGTGAGTGAATGTGTGCATGAAACCAAAAGAATGTGTGTGCGTGCGTGCGTGCGTGCGTGTGTGTGTGTGTGTGTGTGTGTGTGTCTGCAGGTATGAATGAGGAAGTGACTGCGTCTGTGTACATGTGAGATTGGGAGAGTGAAAGCGATGTATTAATCAATTCGCATGTGGGTGTGACAGACTGAGAGTGATGTATGAATGAAAGTGTAAGTGGGTGTGTGGCATGTGGGTGTGACAGACAGTGAGATCGATGTATGAATAATGTGTAAGTGGCTGTGTGGCATGTTTGTGTGACAAAGCGACGTGTGAATGAATGCAGGTATGAATGAGGAAGTGATTGTGCGTGTGTGTGTGTGTGTGTGAGATCGGGAGTGAGACCAATGTGTGAATGACTGCGTAAATGGGTGTGTGGCTTGTGGGTGTGACAGACAGTGAGAGCGATGTATGAATGAATGTGTGAATGAATGCAGGTATGAATAAGGAAGTGACTGTGTGTGTGAGACTGGGAGAGTGAGCGATGTGTGAATGAATGCAGGTATGAATGAGGATGTGACGGAGTGTGTGTTGGATCGGGAGAGAGTAAGAGTGATGTGTGAGTGAATGCAGGTATGAATGAGGGAGTGACTGTGTGTGAGAGATCAGAAAAGAGTGAGAGCGATGTGTGTGCATGAATGTGTGCATGAATGCAAAAGAGACTGTGGGCAGGATTCACGAAGCCTCCGTGTAAGAGTTATAACTCTTACACGGAGGCTGCAGTTAAACGGAGTGATGTCAGCATGCTCTGCATATTCATGAGAGCAAGCTGAATCACACCTAAGGCTAACACATTCCGTGTAAGACAGTAGGGGGCGTGTCCATAGGCCAAGCCCTGCAAGCGGACACGCCCCCAGAAGAGTAAAAGTGCCCAAAGTAAACACCCATGACAGAGTCCATGGAAATGTGAATAAACACAACACAACACATGCCCCCACAGACTACGAACATAAAATGTACAAATGAACATCTTATAATTTTTTTTAAATTGTAAAGATGTTTGCCCGTGACTTCTTTCGTTTGCTGGCGTGCCCGTAGCACAGCCACAGTTAGCAGTCAGTGGGAAAGCATATAAGAACTAAATATGCAAAGGAAGCCAAGAAGCAATAGCGTAGTGGTAGAGACGTCGGCTGAACAGCAGGCATCCATGGTTCGAGCCCCCACAACATCAATTTTTTTTTTAGTAAAATAAGCACGAAACAAGTCCCTGACAAATATGTACACATATAAAATCACAATTTATGTAAAATGTAATGAAATAGTCCATTTATTTTGAAGAAATGTGAGGTAACAAAACAATAGAAAATGCCAGATGTGCCTATAGCTGAGCTACAGTTTAACAAGGTGAGTGCATCTGCCCGTAGCTGAGCAGTGGTTTAACGGGTGGAAATGAGTGCCCGTAGCTGAGCAGTGGTTTAACAGGTGCAAAATGAGTGCCCGTAGCTGAGCAGTGGTTTCACACGCTGAAACTGTGTAACCCTAGCTGAGCTGAGCGTAATATGCGTGCTGACAGCCAAATGAGGCGTGAACCAGTGCACCCCGTTTGCGCGGAGCTGCGCACCGTGCTAACAAGCTAACCAACGGGCAACGTTGAGCAAGCTGTAACAAAACTGCCTTTACACAGACACACCCCCTAGCCTGTCTAGACAGTCATAAAATATAAAAATCAGTGGCCAGGTTCGAACCCAGGATACCATGCACCATAGTCAAGGTACTGAACCACTAAGCCACGACAGCTGTACTCAGAAATGCAGTAATAGCAAATATATAGGAATGAATAGAAAGTGGAGCATGACAAAGCAGGTTTTGTGAAGTGGATACAATTCCAAAATGGCCAATGACAGATAAGTGCGGGAAAAACGGCATATATAAGCCCCATAGGCGGGAATGCACAGCATAAACGATTGTAGAACTGACTTGCAGCCAGAATGTCGCTGCTGCATTTACCCTGCATCAGCGATCGCAACTCTTCCCTGTGACTTCAATTGGTCGCCGACCTAGTATTTATCTGTATAATATTACTGATTGTTACTTTATAAATATGTTATTCTAATGGCGTTTTCACTTTGTTTGTTTTTCATGCCAACCTATACCATTTGTAAATGTATTCTGTATTGTCTTATCTGTGGAGCTTTTCTCCCCAGGCCTCTACTGAAAATGGACATGTATCCAGCTAGACTAGCCCGGTCAACAAATGTAAAATAAAATAAATAAATAAATAAATAAATGTCAGGTGTAGGTGAGGGTAGTTGCTTTCGAGCACAGAGGTGGGGCGTTGAGGAGTCCAGATACATGGTCTGGCTTCTAGTCCACAATCATGAGGCCCAACTCATGCAGGGCCAGGTCCTGTGGGGAGCATATATGGCTGAGGCGTGGGACCGGTTGGCTCATGATCTCACCAGTGCCACAGGGATTCCAAGGACTGGTGAGCAGGTCCGTCACCACCATGCGGACCTGAAGAGACGCAAGCAGGACCAATTGAACCTTTGGATACAGGAGGCCCGGCAAATGCCCAACGCCCCACTACTGAGTAAGTTACATTTAATTATGTATGTAAGAAATTAAATTAGCTGATATTATGGAGATGTGTATTCCAATATTACTTCATTTATATTACAGCTGCAGGTGTCTGTTCTGCGAACCGCAGAGCCTATGGCGATAGGCTGGTGCGGTTGAGCCACCAGGCAGGTCAGTAATCCACTCCCAGTAACTGTAAAGAAATATCAAAGTATGACAGTTAGCAAAATAGTGCAGTGTAGTCACTAAGTAATAAAATGTGCAAGTAACAGTGTAAAAGTGTTTGCAAGTATTGCTTGATTACAAAAGTGTGTTGCAGTCTGTAATCCAAACAGAAAAATGAAAATGTCTGAAATAAAGTCTGAAATAAAGATGCCCCACCTGTAATATAATAGTACACAACCTGCAGCAGGCTGAAAAGTACAGCTGCAGAAGATGAGCAAATCACATGTGTGAAATATATCCCTGTTGAAATACTGAACCATGACAGAAGTGAGACTGCTGGAAAGGATTGTAATAACTACAGGTAAAACATGTCAATAAAGCCTAGAAGTAAGTACCATCCTGAATAGTAAAATGAAAACAAGTGAGAGAGTGTGAGAAAGAGTTATGAATCCACCAATAAAGTAGTAAGAACCCTTGAATAAAGTATACTGCAGTCAGTACAGAATGAAATGAATGTGACAAGTAGAACCAAACTACGAAATGTGTCCAAAGTGTTGCTGCAGCTGGAATGTGTATCCCAAAATCTGGATATGTTGCTCTCAGTCTGCAATATGCAGATAGTATGATTGTCTGAAATATCAAACATCCACAGTTGTCTATAGCTATATAAAGCAAATGTAGCAGGATGATGTAGCTGAACAAAGCCAGATATGAACGTGTATGAATAACAATAAAATGTATATTGATGTAGCAGTAACAGTCCTATCACCAAATTGAAGTAGTTATCATATAGGAAACTGTAGTTAGAACAGTAGTGTGTATATATCTGTAGCTATTAGAAATGTACAGCATATGTATTGGTATTCGAAGGTGTTAATAATATTTTCTTCACCCCACCCTATAACCACATATAATCCATTCCACGTGAAATTGGTATGTGCAATCACAATTAACACCCCTGGACATTTGTCCTGTTGGGTCATAAATATTTGCATGTCCGTTGATGCATCTGCCCCATTCATACATCCAAACCTGATGGCCTGTTGCCATCAATCAACCCTGCATGTTGTTGGACTGTGTATTGCTGTTCAAATTATGCATGTGTTATGCTCGCTGTTCAATGGTGTGAATATCTGGGTGTTTGGTTAATGGGAATACTAATGCATGCTGTTACAACTAATTGCGAATGGTATTGTATGTTACTAACCCAAACTGTCATGACATAATGCAAAACATAGGACGACAGGGAAGGCGGGTTCCAGCGGACCCACCTCTCCCACCTCAGCTGGCGAGTGCACCTGGCACTAGTGCCCAGTCTGGACCCTCCGGTGGCCCTGTGCCACCTGCAGGTGGAAGCGCTGCAGGGATGAGGCCCGTCCCCTCTGCAAGCGTGGCCGGAGGAGAACCACCACTCACCCTCCATAGCGTCCGGACTGTGGTGCGTAAGGAGATCCGGGACTCTGTTCTTGGGCCCCTACGCCAGCTTGAGGCACAGGTGGCACAACTTACGGGCATGCCTGTTGCCCGGCCTACACAGCCCCCAGCACAGCCCCGTCCAGGGCAGTGAAGGAACAGTGGCAACTGCCCATGGGTGGGGATATCAGTTCCACTGTTGCCATCTGTGGGCTCATGGGCTCTGGATATCCAAACCTCCGTGCCTGTCAGTTGTGTAACCCCCACACGTGTCATACACGCCCTGTATGCGTCTTGTTTGTCTTGTCTGTTGACCTACCCAACCTACCTCCCCAGCTATACCGACTTCCTTCACCTGACATACCACTCTCACCTGAAAAAAAAAAAGGGCACTCTGTACCAACAAAAATTACGCCCCATACATAGCTGCCCATTCCGCATATGTCTGCGGACATGGAAACTATCAATTACAATTGGCTGTACAACAAGTATTATTGTTGTCCTTACACCTCTCTCAGGGGTGGAAGGTATCAAATGTCACACCAAATTACAAACATATGCACAGATGTTGCTGATGAAGAAATGGGCAGCTATGGGCCTTACCTACATCCCTCCTGCAAAACCCAAGCTTGTTTCCCTACTGTCTTACCCTCTTTGTGACCCCTTTTTCACCACTTTCCTGTCTCCCCATTTTCATTTCTTTCAAAGAAAATAGCGCGGGTGTGCGCAAGAGTAAGCACGTTTAAGCGGTTGTAAGTGGGTGTGCACGGAGCTGAACACCAGTGCGCATGCGTGACCTCGGCGCAAACCAGCGCTAACCCGGTTACACCTGCTTAAAAGTGCCTTAGGCACTCTGATTGACAGGTCCTGTAGTCAGTTCAAAAGCAAAATAAAATCCCACTGTCAGTCCCGAACCCAGGACCTTGGAAACAGTAGTCTGCATGACTTACCACTAAGCCATGACTGTTATACAAGAACATTGTGCTAAAATAAATATATCATGTAATAGTAGGAATGAATGTAAAGGGAATATAGGATGTGTAGTACACAAAGCATGTCATTTAGAATTACTGTCAAAACTAGTGGATTTCCATAATAGTAGTGTGTGAACAGAAACAGCCATGCTAGTTGGTAGCTAGTAGGTAATAATGTCACTGTAGCACCTTGCAAGCCACACACATACTCACAGCAGGATAATCACTGCCCATACCCCACAACCTCTTACAGGAACACATCCGGACCAAGTAATAAAATATGTGGAGCAAAGGGCCAAAACCAGGGACACATTACAAATAATGTTACAACAAACTTAGACAGTTCAGAGAGTAACAGGTTCTGCATTTTGTGGGATGTTTGGAAGGGTATGAAGTCTGAAACTTGAATGTTTGTCACTATATTCTGACTTGAGCCCAGAGTGATTTGCCAGAAAAGCTGTGCATGAGATATTGACCAAAATATGAGGCAGAAATGTGGACAACCTGCAAATATTTGTACACATGAGAGGTCTGACACCACCATATTTGAATAGTTAAGAGCCTAGACATAGCAACAGTGAATGAGTTACAGGGATGCCCCACAGACTCCATGTGAAATGTACAAACAGTAGGCAGAAAGGTGTTACAATACATGCAATGGTAACTATGGAGTCCTGAAAGTATGCACCACTTGCATGGCAGAAAAAGTGTAGTAATACATATGCTCATGCTATCCCACAGTCACAACTGCAGCATACCAGACAATTTAATGGGTGTACCCCACTGATATGTACCATTCCATGAGGCAGATAACAGATGCACCTGAGAGTCTCTGGGGCCTGCTCAGCAGCATACTCAAATACCCTAATAGATGTCAAGGCCCACACCATGGCCAGACCACACTGCATGCTGTAACACCCTAGCAGATATAGCAAGCATTCCAAGGTGTGAATGTACATGGAAAATAGGAAAGCCACAGCAGCACACTACAGTCAGGACACCTAGCAGGCATACAAGTAGTGACTGTAAAGGGCAAATATTGAAGCCATAGCAACAAAGTGCAAGCACAAGTGCAAGGAAAGCACACACACACACATTAACAGTAGTAGTAGTCGTAGGTGTCAGTGTACATACACAGTTAGTACAGGAAACTGGAGAAATGAATGGAGGAATGTTAATCTACAACACAGCTGGAAATATGAGAGAGATACCAACCTTTACACTCACAGAACATTATCCACAGCATACCAGCATGGTCCCTGCCCTTAAAATCTGAAAGGGCTACGCCTATCTCACATACCTGTTTATAGCACTGTTCTGAAATCACAGTGAGAACTGCAATCAGTACACAACTGGCTGCATGCAATTAGCAAATATTGGCTAACAATTGGTGCAGAGGCCATCACATGGACATATGCAGATACCTACAAAAGTATGCTGTACTCCCAGTCCACACATGCAATACTTTCATTGCACCCTGAGGAGGAAGTGAGAGACAGAGAGAGAGAGACAGAGAAAAACGAAATTAAACATACACAAACAAAACTGTTCAGCAACAGCCACCTGAAAGCTGACAACTGGCAAGTGGAGCAGCAGGACACAAAACCAGACGGCAACACAAGCAGCTGTGACAAACACAGGTAATGTAAAGTAATACTATAAAGGTCTACATACTGTGAACCCTCCATATGTGTCATTGGTCTGTATCCATATGTATATGAAGATGTGCAAAGGGCAGGGGACATACAGCAACTATCAGTGAAGGCTGTACATACATTTGTATGTGAGAGCATCTATGTGCACATATCAATGTAGGTTGAATGTAGGTTGTAGTGCAATGTACAAAGTAGGTTTCACAGTTATGTATGTTTAGCAGTATGTTAGTGTGTGTATACAGTATGGTAGACAAACATGTCGATATACCTGTCTATCATATGGATACGTATGTATGTCAAAATATGTATGTATGCATATATATATATATATATATATATATATATATATATATATAATATGCATATATGTATACATACATAGAGAGAGAGATGTAGGAATACATAGACAGATGTAGATAGATAGAATATGTACAAACATATATGTAATACACACATACAGATATAGATATATGTAGATACATATACACAGACAGACTGATCTGACTATCTACAGGTATGACTGTATATGCCGACCTCACCACCCCCTGTCCCACCCCCTCTGTCACTCTCACCCCCTCTGTGTCACACCCCCCCTCCCCATATCTATAGCAATATATGTACATCAATATATATATGTGTATATGTATACAGACATATATATATATACATATAGATATATCTATATACATATGTATATATATATATATATATATATATATAGAGAGAGAGAGAGAGAGAGATGTATATATATTCTGAGTGAGGCACATGTGTACAGATGTATTGCAACAGGTGCCTGGTGACAAAGGCATGGAGTGAACACCAGTGTCAAAACTGGAGTACCATACCCCATTTCAAATCACCTACACCAGTAACCACCAGATATGTGATTGGCTGCCCACTACTGCATGTGTCAGGGGTGAACAGGGTCATAAATGTGTACAATAGTCCCCAATGATATTCACAGTGGCACACTATTCCTGGAATACCTGCACATGGTATGTGTCAGCAGACATGGTGTGTCAGCTATGGACATGTAGGTCAGTGTACCCCTCCACACCACATAATGGCTGCCATGGTATGTACCTCACATGACAGCTACAGATATGGAGAAGGACACAGTGACATGTACAACACTATGACAATGCACTCAAACACATTACCAATGCACAGTGACTGACAACACCACAGAGTACACACATACTACCCACATAGAGGTTACCACTCCTGGATTTACATATGTAAGTCACACCCATGACAGATGTCCAACAACCATAGTAACACCTCACACCATCCACAACCTAAATGACTGCTGTGTGTCGTCCATGCCACTGCAATAGAGAGCACATGTGGAGGTAAAGGTTCCTACCCACAGATAAGACATACCCTGCAATAAACCACACAGTGTTAAGAAGCAAGACTCCCCATGAGTACATGTCACACATACCCCTGCTGAATGTTAGTCAGATAGGTAATATGCCATATGAGTCACCCTGTGTAACTGTGTGACAGCAGCAGGTACCATCACACCACATGTGTCACAATGGTCAGGGTAGCAGAACAATATGCTGCTGTAGTCCCAGGGGCAATAGCATATTGTATAGTATTTTATTGTAATGTATTGTATTGTGTTGTATTGTATTGGTATGTTGAGGTGCCTCCTTCGTGGAGTGGAACCACTGCTGCTGTGCCAGTGTACAGGTACATATCCTGTAGTCAGGCTAGTGTTACATAGCACTTCTATATGTGTGTTTAGCTCCTGTCAGAGTTCATGTAGCATGCAACCGGGGATACCATCAGGTCCCAATCATGTTGTGTATTCTGCTTTCCTGAGGGCGGCTCTCACCTGGACATCTGTGATGACAGGGAGGTTACAGTCAGCTGGGATAACTATGTCATATTTTGGGGGAGAGGGAGGGTGACACCTGCACTGAACCTGTCTGCCACAATGTTGTCAATATCTGTGGTTTCAGTGAATTATTTGTTGTTGTGTATTAACTATGAGCATAGAGGAGGGATTCTGACCAGGTTGCTAACATAACTGAAGAAGGCCTTCTGGTTATCTGTAGTGTCCCTCTTGATTTCCCTCTCAAAGTTGCCCATGGATGTTTGTATGAGGGAAAATAGATCCTTACTAGTTCTGCTCAGACATGCCTTCCCTTTATGGAATTATGCTCTGTCTTGCAGTAGCTTCCATCTTTTGTAATACAATCTGTCTATGGCTGGGGTCCACCAGACAGGATGCTGTCCCTTTCTGGAGAGTGTCTTGGTCATATATGGGATTGCATGATCTATGCATTCTCGGAGATGTCCGTAGAAAGCATTTGTGTAGGGGTCAGCATTGTGGGTTGTGTCTTCCACTGGCCCAGTGGGCTGAAAGGATACCATGTCACTGTTACAAAGTGTAAAGTTTGCATTTGCAATGTTATTCACTATAGTCGTTTGTGCTGGTGGTGGAGGTGGGATATGTATATCCAGGGCAATTAGTTTGTGGTCAGCTCACAGTAGTTGATGATGTAGGCCATACAGTACCTAGCTACAAACCCCCAGAGTGAGGAGGTGCTCTGGACCTGAATCAGTGTTCTGACTGCTGGGGTTTGGTAGTATGTCGTATGGAGTGTGCCAGGTACTGTTGCACAGTTGCTGGCTGGGCACTGATACCTGGCCATTTACATGTGTATCCACCAATAGACAGACAGATGCTATATATGTGAGATATGTTGTATCATAACAGTCGAGTAGCATGTGTAGTATATGTGCCAAATTCTGCTGACATATATTGCTGATATCAGGTTATTTTCTTTTTCATGTACATGGCTCACCCGAGAAATCCAGCTTACTCTGCAGCTGAGGATGAGGAGATACACCAGAGCCTGGTGCGGGATTATGCAATACTCTTTTCCCGCACCAGCCAGAATCAGCAGGAGAGGGCTGCACTGTGGCAAGACCTGGTCCGTCGGGTAAATGACATAGGCACGCATAATAGGACATATGAGCAGGTACGACATCACTGCAGTGATTTAATCAGAAATGTCCGTCAGCGTCAGCGTCCTGATATCCACAGGCAACAGGTCGCCACAGGTGGTGGGTGGCTACACATCCCCACTCACCAGACTGGAGGGACTACTCATGAGTGTAGTGGCTCCAGTCCGCAGCAACAACAACAGCAGCAGACATGCATTATGATGGAGGGTGGAGCCACGCAGCAGCAAGACTATGAGCGTGCAGGTAATATGCCATATGTATAGTTGACTGTTGTGTACACTGGTAGTTAATGCATGTGTGAGGTGTGTCCTTGGTTTGTAGCTGTCATCATAGTATTTAATGTGCAAGTGTGATATCCTCAATATTAGCAGCTGACCTGTGAAAGGCGACTGTTGTACTACTGACCTGTATCATACTCAGTAACAATGGCACAGTTGTGCCCACTGACATTAGTTTCCTCACTTCTGCAGGTCCCTCCGGTGTAACAGCAATGCAGCCTATCCATGCTGGTGAGTGTGTATTAACAATACCTGTAATAGTCTTGATAGTAATAGTAATATTAGGCTGACTTAGTAGTGCTCTTTGTATGCATGTAGGTGTGTCTGTGTCTGTGTGTTGATATCACGCATACTGAGTAGTGTACAGTTGTGTGCAACTGTGTGCACCTGTGCATGTGTGCACGTGCGCATGTGTGCACGTGTGAATGTGTGCACATGTGTGCATGTGTGGATGTGTGCATCACTGGTAATATTGTGTAGACATTGTAAACTGTGTTTCCTGTTTCCCTCCCACAGGTTCTGGTGCTGCTCTGGTGTCATGCAGCAGGGAACCTGAATCAGGTGCCATGGGTACTGATAATGATGACATCTGTGTAATGGCACAGGAAGGTATGCCAGGGTCCATCATTGGTCAGCCGATTGACAGTACACAGCTGTCAACCCCATCAATGCGCACAGTTATCCTGCCAATACACCCTTTGTCACCAATGTCCCTAGGTGATGGACAGCATACAGTGGGCATTGACCAGGGTAATGTGGTATCTGTGGCACATGCCTCCCCACACAGCAGCCATGGGCATGGCCCTGAGATGGTACCACACAGACAGATGTCCAGCGGTTCTCGTGGGAGCATCCGTGGGCGTACTGCCCCTGTCAGACATGCCCACAGAGGTCTTACAACCTCAGCTATGTTTCGGGCTGTCATGCAGGCACAGTCACGTATGGAACGGTACACCAGACAGGGTCTGAGGGAGCTGACAGCATGTCGCACAGCCATGACTGACAGTATGCGTGACATTGCGGCTGCCATCCGTAATTTCACCGATGTCATAGACAGACGTTGTGGGGACATATTATACCGGTTCCACAACTACATGTCCATGAGCCAGGGCGATGGTGGACGGTTGAGGCGTCGACGTGGTATGCCAGCAACAGCAGCAGCTGGCAGTCGCGGACAACAGGGCGCCGCCCCATAGTGCCAGCAGCAGCCCCAGCAATGCTGGGTCTGTGCTGTCATCAGACCGCCCCAGGAGACCACGTGCACGTGGCTCTGGCCAGGCCCGACAGGGATCTGTGTACAGTCAACGAACACCTGCTTCTGATGACAGTACCCAGTCTGGGTTGGTACCGGATACGGTCCGTAGCACCCCTGCAAGGCACAGGTACCGTGTCCGTGGCCAGAGACACTAATCTGTATGACCTGGCAGGTACAGTCTGTGGCTGTCCACAAACACCAGTATATGGCAGCCATGAGGTGGAACTGTGTGCATCCATACACACGTGCGAATTGACAACACCTAGGGCTACCGCATACACGCACACACTGCATCAACATTGCCCCACCTTGTACTGCTGTCCCTCACCAACACACATACACATACATGTCAATCGGTGGTATCGGTGGCTGACTCAGGCATACCAAGTTCACACCCTGTACATATGATGAGACTGTGCCACCTCCTGCAATCTGTAACATCAGTGCAGGTACAGATTAACATGTTGCTGATGCACAGGGTGACTACATAGACGTGTAGTAATAGTATCATGTTGTTAACAGTACTGTGTGCTGAAATAATTGTGGGTATATCACAGCATGCCTGATGCAGTAAGGGTATGATTGTCATGTACTGTTGTCTACACCCATGGTAAGTACCATAGTGTATCATCTGCACATGTTGGCATACTGGTGGTAAGGATGTCAACAGAAGGCTACATACATAGGTAGCACGGGGATAAGGTAATGAAAGTATTAATGTAATGATGGACATGTAAACTGCAAGTGGCATGTTGCCCACACTGGACTCTGCAATGCGGATGTTTGAGGATGTTGATATGTGTGCAGTACTACACGACTGGTACAGGACACACAGGAGCACCCTAGCACTGCAAGCTCACATCTCATACCATGCTAGACAGCCCCAACACACAAAACTAACTGTCACAGGAGGGAGAGTCCCCATACATGTCAGGGATACTGTGGTGGCAGGCCAGGTAGCATACATCCTACTAAGTATGGAACCACTGAGTGAAGGCTCAGTGTCTGTCATTTGACATGTGTATTACTGCAGGTATGAGCACATGGGTTTCCATCCAGTTATTGTACATCCTGACAGTACATGGTCTGTACACTTGTGTGCGCTGAGACTGGACCCTAGCCATCTGACTTGTGTATTTCCATGTACATGTGCATAGTGCCTGCATATTTGCAGTGTTACCTACTGGAAGTGGTACAGCTTGTTTGTTGTACAATGGACTACATGCAGCCCTGCTTACTGTAGCATTGTTTGCATGCATGTTTGCTTGCAATTACCCTGGAATACTGATCCCACCTGCAATGCATAGTTACAGAGCTTCTGTGGACTCCTAGTGACATCTGCATAGCTTACTATATGTATGTCCATGTCTCACTTGACAGAATGTCACTGTTTGTCCTGTTCACATGTACGTTGCCTGTGACACATTGCATATGACTTACCTGGCATTTGTCCACGTGAGCAGTCATATATGCTACTGCTAACTAATCACAGGCACTACACCCTCACATATTCATCTTCTGTTGAACCACCTGCTTCGCTAGGGACGGCTTGCACCTGTCACCCCTGGGCTGGATATTGGCAAAGCCTCCTGCTACCCCCATAGTGCCTTTGTTAGGCAAGGCTCAAATGACAAACCCACCTTCATAGGTATCACAAGGGATTAGAAACTAAGAGTAATGCTACCCAACGCCAGAAGTCTAAACCTCAAGATGCATGCACTCGAAACTCTCCTTAGCATGGAGAACATCGATATCTGTGCAGTAACAGATGCCTGGTTCAGGGCTACTGAGAGCAGCCCAGCACTACCAGGTTATACCTCATACCATGCTTTTCAGCCCCAAAACTTGGAACGAACCACAAAAGGAGGGAGTATTGATATTCATCAAAGATACCCACACCTCCAGGTTGGTGGCAAAGCACCAAGCATCAGAGACTATCCATGTGCAACTAACAATGGGTGAAACTGCCTTCCAGGTTATAGCCTGCTACAGACCACCCTCCCAAACCCAAGAACTGCACTCGGCCTTCCTGAGAACAGTGGAAAATATGAAGGTCTCTCCAAACACCATTATATTGGGCGACGCCAACTACCCAAACATAGACTGGGAGCATGACTCTAGCTCCAACACCCTAGGCCAAAGATTCCTAGAATATATGAGCTCAAATGCTATGGAACAACTTGTTACCACTCCCACAAGAAGGGGAAACATACTGGACCTGATCATCACCAACATGGGGACTCTATGCTCCAGACCAGAAGTGTATCCCTCACTGGTAAGATCAGACCATAAACTAATCTCACTGGATATTCACATCCCGACCCCACACCCTGCCCAGAACAACACAGTGAACAACTTCTCTAAAGTAAATTCACACTCCTCAAAACTGAGGTGGAAACCTTCAAAGCCCCCGGGCCTGTGGAAACTACAGACCAGACCGCAGATTCCTCTATAAATGCATTCTTTGGACACCTTCAGGAATGCATGGATCATGTGATCCCGAATAAAACCAAGACCCAATCCTCCAAAGGCAGACGTCCTGTCTGGTGGACCCCAGCCATAAACAAACTACACAATAGAAGGAGAAAGCTACTAAATGATACAGCAAAATCCCAAAAAGGGAAGGCATCACTGATCAGTATGAGCAAATAACTACAGGCACTCATAGGATTGTCTAAGTCCAGCTTCGAGAGAAATTGCACAGGACACTAAGGATAATCACAAGGCTTTCTTTAGTTATGTTAGGACCCTGGGTGGTAATTCCCAGATATGCTCAGAGGTAGTCCAAAATGTCAATAGAAACACCAAACCCACAGACATTGCCAACATTCTAGCTGACAGGTTCAGCACAAACCCCCCCCCCCCTCCACACCGAAAGGGCAAATATGTATCCCAGCAGAGTGCTGCCCCCCGCTGACATCTCAGATGCTCAGGAAAGAGCCGCCCTCTCCAAAGCAATACACACTGCATCAATGGGACCAGACAGTGTCCCGGACTGTGTCCTACATGAACTCCAAGAAGAGCTACAACCAAACATAAAACTACTGTTCAATCCCAGCCTTACTACAGGATATGTGGCCAAAGAGTGGAGTACAGCAACAGTGGTCCCTCTACAGAAAGGTGGTGCCTCAACGGATCCTGGACACTATCGCCCCATAAGCCACACTAGCTCGGTCTGCAGAGCTATGGAAAGGATCATCATGGACCTCATAAATAAAGATATTGGGGACCTACAGACACTGGATCCTACCCAGTTTGGCTTTGTTAAGGGCAGATCCTGCCTCTCAAACCTGGTTGATTTCTTTGAAACAGTCACCAAGGCCATTGAGGGGAAGGTGGTCCACACAGCCTACCTGGACCTCGCAAAAGCCTTCGATACAATACCCCACTCGGGCAGTCTAGAGAAGCTCACCAGCTTAAATATAAGCCCCTATGTCACTAGATGGATTGCACACTGGCTCAAGGACAGAACCCACATGGTTAGAATTGCTGGAGCCATGCCAGACTCCAAACCAGTTACAAGTGGTGTCCCACAAGGCTCAGTCCTGGGACCTCTCTTGTTTGGTATATATTTATCGGAGGTACAGGCCAACACGGAAGGACTGTGGCTGACCAAATATGCAGATGACTGCAAACTGGGCGCCATAATCGACTCTCCAGCCGACACAAGCATCCTCCAAAAGGGCCTCATAGAAACAGACAACTTGTGCCAGAGCCATGGCCTCAAGCTGAATGCAAAACGTGTATAGTCATCCCCTTTGGCAAAAACAAAGTGCCCACAAAGTACCACATAGGTGGTAATCCATTAAGTACAGAAGAAGTAATTAGGGACCTGGGGACCCAAGTTGATAGCAGTCTCTCATTTGACAACCACGTGGCCAAAGTGGTTAGAAAGACATTTTATATAGCCCACCCCATCATGAAGGGATTCACATCTAGATCAGGGGAGGACATCGTGCCTCTTTACTCATCCCTCATCAGGCCCATAATTGAGTACAGTGCCCCTGTTGGGATGTACCTTACCAGACACCTGCAGCAACTGGAAAGACCCCAAAAGTACCTCACCAAGAGGATCAAAGGGCTCAAACAGATGCCATATGCTGACCGGTTAAAGAAACCCCAGCTCTACTCAGTGGCATACCGCCTGTTCAGAGGCGATATGTGCCTGATGTATAAAGCCATGTCAAACCCGGAATTAATGGGCATGCTGCACCTGAGAATATCCAAATCCCATCGAGCTACACGCTTGAGAGACTTGAACCTCAGCACTGAAATAAATAGGACATGCTGGAGGGACAGATTCATAACCCAGAGGCTCACTTCACTCTGGAATAAAATCCCAGTCCAGGTTAGGCAGAGTCCCTCATTGACTCTCTTCAAGAGGAATCTTGATGAGTGGATGGGACATTGTAGGTTTACCCCGGGTATCACTTATGTGTCACTGTTAGACAGAGGCACAGTATACTAACCTCGAAAAAGGGCATGGCAAGATATATTTACAATGCATGGCGACAGCCAAACACATTCTGGCTAGGTTTATAAATGCCCTAGGGCAGATAGCCTAGTATGAACCTATGACCCTATCTACCTTGTTCACCATTGGCCCTATGTGCTGTTAATCACCATGGCAATCACAATACTATGGTAGCATGTGCAAAGGTCAGTTGTCAGTCACCTCTATGGTACAGTTGTGGAATATGTGGGTCATGTGGCAATGTCACAGCTGCCACATGTACACAGTCAACCCTCTCCCCTACACATGGACGTACAACACATGTATGAGATGGAACCACATAGCCAAACTGGGGACTAAGCACTCTGAACCCAGTACTGGCATAACCTGTCAGGTGGCATGCAATACTACAGTGACTGCAATACCAGTCTGATGTAGACCTACACTGACAGCAATAAAAGCACGTGAACACACTGGGCCATTCGTGGAGCCTAAGAATAGCATCCTGCCTGAGCGGCAGACACCTCTGCAGCTGGCACACAGGCATACGTTATGCCAGAACACATCACGCATAACACATAGCACACAAATCCTGTGTGCCAAACAGTCACAGCCTGTACGGCTAGACAACACACCTGCCACAGTTGTGTTAGGTACCTTTATTGTCCGGTACAGTGAGGTCACGCTCACCAGGCTGGACAAGGTGAAGGTCACAGTGATATGCCCGTGGGGCACTATGGTCCACCACATAACACAAGCATACAGGTCAGTCAGGGGCATGGACACATATGACTCAGTCATTGTCCATGCCACATAACTTCTCCTGCTGTACTTATAGGGTGCTGACATCATCAGTGTTTAGAAAGAGGAATGTGCATCCTGTAGTGTGTTCTCCTAGTTGCCAAAGGAACATTTTTCTCACACAGAATTGCACACACACTAACCCCCCTCATCCAAACACACACACTTGCCATTTGCAGGATTCAAACCCCTACCTAACTATGTTATGACACTCAAGACGGACATTAGCGAGGCGCTATTCGCATTACTGGGAGGTTTTCCTTCTCCTGCTGTACTTATAGGGTGCTGACATCATCAGTGTTTAGAAAGGGGAATGTGCATCCTGTAGTGTGTTCTCCTAGTTGCCAAAAGGGACATTTTCCTCACACAGAATTGCACACACACTAACCCCACTCATCCAAACACACACACTTGCCATTTGCAGGATTCAAACTCCTACCTAACTATGTTATGACACTCAAGACGGACGCATTAGCAGAGCGCGCTATTCGCATTACTGGGAGGTTTCCCTTCTCCTGCTGTACTTACAGGGTGCTGACATCATCAGTGTTTAGAAAGGGGAATGTGCATCCTGTAGTGTGTTCTCCTAGTTGCCAAAATGGACATTTCTTTCATACAGACTTGCACACACACTGACCCCCTCCACACATACTGAGCATTTTCAGGATTCAAACCCCTACCTAACTATGTTATGACACTCGAGACGGACGCATTAGCAGAGCGCGCTATTCGCATTACTGGGAGGTTTTCCTTCTCCTGCTGTACTTATAGGGTGCTGACATCATCAGTGTTTAGAAAGGGGAATGTGCATCCTGTAGTGTGTTTTCCCAGTTGCCAAAAGAGACATTTCCCTCACACAGACTTGCACACACACAACCCCCACTCCCCACACACACACTGAGCATTTGCAGGATTCAAATCCCTACCTAACTATGTTATGACACTTGAGACGGACACATTAGCAGAGCGCGCTATTCGCATTACTGGGAGGTTTCCCTTCTCCTGCTGTACTTATAGGGTGCTGACATCATCAGTGTTTAGAAAGGGGAATGTGCATCCTGTAGTGTGTTTTCCCAGTTGCCAAAAGTGACATTTCCCTCACACAGACTTGCATGCACACCAACCCCACTCACACACACCCACACCCACACACACACACACACTTAGCATTTGCAGGATTCAAACCCCTACCTAACTATGTTATGAAACTCGAAACGGACGCATTAGCAGAGCGCACTATCCGGATTACTGGGCATCTGTTCTGCACCTGCAGTATTTATAGGGTGCTGACATCATTATTTCTACAGAGGTATGTACATCTAGTACTACCTGTCAGGTGGGGGATAGCATATATATGCATTTGCAGCCACCTACGTCAGGGTCAGATATGCACATGGCACTGGCAGGTTATGTTTTATACCATGCTTCGTGACCACAGGACCTGTAACACACAACACAACCAGTCCTGACCACCCCTCCCACATCCAGGACACACACTTTGCTTCCCTGGGCACAGTGCCAAGATATGCAGGTGTTCACATACACCATTCCAGTTGTTAACGTCAGGTACAGGCATATTGTGTGTGGGAACTACTCAGGCCTCTACAACATTACCCTACAGCCACTACAATTTGTGAGTCCATGTGCTATGGCAGAACCACTCACCACAGCCACAAGGAGGAATACATATTGCACCTGACCATCTACAACATGGGTACTCACTGTTCCACACCAGAGGTAGACCACCATTGTTGATATCTGACCATACCCACCTTTCCCTGGCCATCCATATCCCATCCCCACCCCCAGGCAAGGTTGTCACTGCAAACAAACTGTATTTATCAAATGCAGACTTTACACTTGTGAAGACTGGGATGGAAGACTTCAAAGGACCCATGCTGGGGGAGTATACAGGCCACTCTGCATAATCCTTGACAATTGCATTCTATGAGCATGTGGAAGGTTTGCATTGATCATGCTATCCCAAATATACCCATGACTGCTCCACAACAGGACACCTGTCAGATGTACACCAGCCATATATGAGCTGTCCAACAGAGTGAGCTAATACATTGCAGAGCAGTAGCCCACAGAGGGAGGACATCTCTGAACAGTACCGGCACGACACTTCAATCCCTCATAATCATCAGGACACAGTGTTGACAGTGAAATTGTCCAGACAATGCAGATAAGGCTCCCCTCAGTCTGTTATTGATGCCCACTTACTGTTAGAGGTCCTCAGCAACCCTCTTCCAGCACACACCAACAACATGGCTGTGGCTTAGCAAATTCAAACCCTGGGATCTCCACTGTGTCCCTGCTTGACAGAGGCACAGCACACTAGCCTCACACGGTGCCTTATGTGACCTACTTTACAGTGGCACAGTAGACTACTGTACTGGGAGGCAGACGCCAAGCACACTCTGGCTAAGCTGTCATTCCCTAGGGCAAACAGCCTAGTGTTGACCTCTACACCCATATGTTTAATTGTCAAATGCACATTATTTGTTGCTGATAGACGGTTTGCAGGTCTTTATTGCCATAGCATTCCCTGTTTGTATGAACAACTTGTGTATCTGTGGAAGATGTTTGCATATGGGAGGGATCCACTATATCACGTATGTCTCTGTAGTCATTTAACTGTGTGCACTGGGCAGATTGCTGTATTGTGGTTGGTTCCTGGAATAACACGTACAAATACCAGATATGTGTGGCCAACTGCTAAACTGAGATTTGGCATAAGTGTGTGAGCATGCCCAGTTCAGCCTTCCCATGGCATGTTGTCTGACATATGTCTCATTTATCAAAGTGTGTGAGCATGCCCAGTGTGAGCTTTCCATATGTTGAACTCTGCAGCCCACCACATTTGTGGATGAGTGTGAACTTCAACAAATATCTCCCGTTTATGGTTGTGTGTTGTGTGTCATGTTGTGTAGTTACTGTCCGACTGCTTTGTGTGTGAACACAACAGGGATTATACTGTGCCTGCAGGGTTTGCATGGGATACTTTGCATACAGTTGTCAACATCCTTTCATACTGACCTAACACTGTAGTACCGTGATAGTGTACTGGTTCAGTACTTTGACTGTGGTGGACAGCATCCTGGGCTTTAGTCCTATCACTGCTTTACATTTCCATAGTGAGCACAACAGCCTGGTTAGGGGCCAGTTGTGCACATCTGACCATGTTGCATTATGTTCAGATATGAACTACTTGAACCAGGCTTGTCCAACATTGGTAGTGTATTCCACAACATAGGTGTACATTTGCAAACACTAGCGATGTGCCCTAGGCCATTTCTAATGCTAGTCGGAGAGTGTGTTTGTCCTTCAACACACATTGTAAGTGGAGTTTGCCATGACATATGTCATGGTTAGTATACTGTGCCTCTGTCTACCTGTGACATAACAGTGATACCCAGGGTAAACCTACCATCTCCCATCCACTCATCAAGATTCCTCTTGAGAATCGATGAGTGACTCTATGGATAGCCTGTACTGGGAGTTTACTCATGAGTGGGGGTGGCTTCTGTGTTATGGATCATGCAGTACAGCTTGTCCTATGTATGTCAGTGCTGGGGTTCAGGTCTCTCATGTGCATAGCTCACTGCCATTCAGATTGTACAAGGTGCAGCATGTTTATTGATTCCAGCTTGGACATGGCTTTATACATCAGGCACAGCTTGCCTCTGGGTGGGCAGTATGGCAGTGTGTGTAGCTGCAGTTTTTTTAATCAGGCAACACATGGCATCTGTGCATGCTCTTTGATACTCCTGGTGAGGTACTGTTGGGGACTTTACAGTTGATGGAGGTGTCTGCTGAGGTACATCCCACAGGGGCTATTGTAGTCAATTGTAACGCTGATGAAGGATGACTGCAGAGCCAGAATGACCTACCCTTATCTAGATCTGACAACCTTCATGATTAGGTGGGTATATGGTATGTTTCTGTAAACACTACAGCCACATGTTTGTCCAATGCAGGATATCTATCACCTTGTGTCCCCAGGTCTCTCATTACATGTTACGTACGTAATGGGTTAACACCTATGTGGTAATTGGTGGGCACTTACTGTATATCCACGGGGGCTGACTATACACTTTTCTGCAATTAGCTTGCTGACATGACTATGGCACCAGTTGTCTGTTTCTATGTGGCCCTTTTGTGGGATGCTTGTGTCAGCTGGAGGGTCAGATATGGTGGGCAGTTTGTAGTCCTCTGCAAACATGTTCAGACACAGTCCTTCCATGTTGGCCTGTACCTATGGGACATATATACCAAACGAGGGAGGTCCCAGGACCAAGCCTTGTGGGATGCCAGTTTTATCTGGTTTGTAGTCTGACATGGCTGCAGCATGTCTGACCATGTCAGTTCTGTCCTTGGTCTGGTTTGCAACCCCTCTACTGACATAGGGGTTTCTATTTAAGCTGGTGAGCATATCTATAATGAACATGTAGGGTATTGCATAGAAGCCTTTGCAAGGTCCAGCTACGCTGTGTGGACCACATTGCCCTCATCAATGGCCTTAATGACTGTTTCAAATGGAGTCAAACATGTTTAGGGGCAGGATCTGCAGAAAGCCACACTGGGTAGGGTCGGTGTCAGTAGGTCCCCAATATCTTTATGTCTGCGGTACATGCTGATCCTTTCCATAGCTGTGCAGACCGAGCTTCTCAGGATTCTGGGGTGGTAGTTTTCAGTATCCATTCAGGCAACACCTTTGTTGAGAGCGACCACTGTTGTTGTACACTGCTCTTTGGGTACATATCCTGTGGTAAGGCTGACATTGAGCAGTAGTGTGATTTGGCATTCCATTCTTCTTGGAGTCCATGTTGGACTCAGCCCAGGACACCATCTCATACAATTGCTGCTGTGTGTTTTGCTTTGTAGATGCTGGCTGTTACCTCAGCATCTGCAATGTCAGGGGGCCAGCAGTCTGCTGGGATAGATATTTTGCATTCTGGGGGGGGGGTTTGCACTGCACCTGTCAGGATGTATGTTGGCAATATGTGTGTGTGTTTGGTATGTTGTTTGTAATATTTGTGTGATTCAGAGCATATCTGTTAATTCCCAACACGGTTCCTACCATCAGTTGTGGAAGCCTTGGGATTATCCTTAGTGTCCTGTACAATTTGTATCTTCATAGGTTCATACTAGGCTATCCACCCTAGGGCATTTGTAAGCCTAGCCAGAGTGTGTGTGGCTTTCGCCACCCCTTGCTATGTGAATATTATGGCCATTTATGATTTGCTTAGCTGTGCCTCTGTCTGGACGTGACACAGTGAAGACCCCCAGTGTAAATCTCGATCATCCATCCACTTGGCAAGATTCCTGTTGAAGAGTGTCAGTGAGGGGCTCTGCCTAACATGGAGTGGGATTCTGTTCCAGGGTGTGGGGAGCCTCTGGGTTATGTATCTGTCCCTCCAGCACATCCTATTTCATTATGTGTTGAGGTTGACATCTCTCACTCTCACAGCTCCGATGGCTTTGAGTTTTCTGGGGTGGAGCATGTCCATTACTCCTGTGTTGGACATGGCCATGTACAACAGACATACAATGCCTCTGTGTAGGCAGTATGTGACTGCATTCAGCTGGGGTGTCTACAGCCAGGCAGCATATGACATATATTTGAGACCCTTTATCCTCTTGGTGAGGTACCTTTGAGGTCTTTCTAACTGCTGCAGGTGTCAGGTAAGGTACATCCCAAATGAGGCATTGTACTAGATTATGGGTCTGATAAGAGAACAGTATAGGGGCACAGTGACCTCTGTTGACATAGATGTGAATCCTTTCATGATACAGTGTCCAGTATAGACAGTCTTCCTAGCCACATTGGCAATGTGAGTGTCACATAACAGGTTACTGTCCACTTGTGTCCCTAGGTCCCTGATTACTCCTTCCATACATAATGGTTTACCACCTATGTGGTAATTTGTGAGTACCTTGTTTGGTATTTGGTGGGACATTCATACTGTCCAGTGTCTTCAGGACGGCTGGGTGGGGTTCCTGTGTGTGAGAGTGTGGTCCGTAGCATGCTACAGACTGTACAGCAGTCTTGCCTACGGTTAGTTGCACATGGGTGGACTCCAATGCCTTGTGCATTGTCAGTTACCTGGACGTATGGGTGTCTGTGCTGAATATGGATACTCACCCTCCTTTTATGTTTTGTTCCAGGTTTTGGGGCCATAACGCATGATATGTGGTATAACCTGGTAGTGCTGGTGTGCTGTCAGGAGGCTTGCAGCAGGTTTCTGTCACTGCACAGCCATCGATGTTCTCCATACTGGGGAGGGCCTCAGGAGCATGCATATTGAGGTTTACACATCTTGCATTGGTCAGCATTACCCTTATGTTTCTTTCCACTTATGTTTTCTAGGGTGGTGGGTTAGTCTTTTCAGCCTTGCCTACAAAAGGCTCTATGGAGATGGCAAAAGCCTTATCCAATATCGAGACGCCCAGGGGTAACAGGTGCAAGCCATCCCTGGAACAGCTGCGTGGCTTGTCAAGCATGACATCCCAAGCAGACAGACATTGGATCCCCTTGGAATGACACCAGTAATTGTGCCACTTGTTATAACTGATCATTCTGTGTTTGTACTGTGGCATCATTCTTGATGAGGGTAGGATGCTGCAAACGGTCAGTGTCATACCGGCCTGGACTACATAATCGGAGAGCTCATCTATGTTTCTTTTCATGTAATCCGGGGAGGTACATCTCAGGTCATTCACACCAGCATGGACTATGACTGCATCATATTTCTACTTGCTTTGGGGTGACCTGCATACTTGTGTTATGTGGCGTATTGTAGCAGCCTACAGGCAGTTTACTGTACCCTTTCCCTTGTTCAGTCTGGTGTGCGGGACAGCAGTGTGTCTCACTATGGAGTCACCTATTACAACTGTATCAGGCATGTTGTTTCTCCTTCTGGCCTGTGACTGTTTGGCACACCAGCTTTGTGTACTATGTGTTGCATGTGCTATGTTTGGAGGTTGTTTGATTGGGTGTCTGCTTTGGAGGCCTCTGTTGGTGTGGTGTGTATGTCATTCGGGCCTCCGGGAATGTTTTTCTCTGTTTATGTCTTTGGTTTGCAGTTGTGATAGGTCTATGTGGTACTGGGTTTGTGGTGTGTGTGGTTACCTTCTCCTCCTGACTAGTTTTGGGAGTACTGAGTTGAGGGAGCTCAGCCTCCAGTTTGGATAAATGGTTGCATCTCTCACATATATTTGTATTTCTTGGGGGGAGTTGAGGGTTGTCTGTGTACTTGGGGCAGGTGTAACATTGCCTCAAGATTCACAGATTCAACTTGTTGTAGCTGGCCTTAGTGGACTGTATGTGTGGACATATTTTATTGCCATACTACTGATCAGTGATTACTTCTTTTATGTTTGCTCTATCATGTAGTAGCTTCCTCATTCTCTTGCATGGTTTGGTAATGGCTGGAGTCCACCATGCCAGATGCCTGCGTGTATGGCATTGCGTCTTGTTTTAATTTAGGATTGCATAATCCAAGCATTCCTGGCAGTGTTCATGGAATGCCTGTATAACAGGTTCTGAGGTGCGGCCCATATTTTGCACCTGCACAGGGCCTTTAATGGATTCCACTTCAGTTTGGAGGAGTGCAACCTTTT
>NC_056736.1:266704824-266720073 GCF_019279795.1 Protopterus annectens | reverse complement strand
GGGGTAAGAAGATTTTATCTTCCTGTCATGATGGATTTGCAGCATGATATCTCAGACTGGCGCACCTCTTAGATTTTGACACTATCACACATCAGTAAATCACTGAGCTTGTTCTGCTTACTCCAGGAAAGGTACTTAGTTGTTGCTACATGATGCGTGATAGTGTTGTATACCACAACTCTACACAATTCAGGGAAGCCATAGTACTCTGGTCTATATCATATGAGCGAATCGCACAAATTGCGAACGCTCATAATATCGAACGTACCGGACCTCAAAGTGCTTTTTCTGAGATTGCGGTGTGATCTCTGAGTTGGAATATATATTGAGCCCCAATAAAGTTCGAGGTCTGAATGTTCGATATTATGAGTGTTCACACTTTGGGCGATTCGCTCATATGATGTAGACCCTAGTACTCAGGGATATGTGCGCATCAGTTCTACCACCCTGGAAATACCTACTATGACAAAGCTGAACAACATTTATAAAAGGTCTGCCTGAATGACAAAGCTGAACAGCATTTATAAAAGGTGTGCCTGAATAGCTGTGAATGATCACACCTATAGGAACATAAACCAGCACCTGAAATGCAGTATTCCACCCAAAGTGTTTTATCCAAAAAAAAAAAAACCTGGTTACGGGTCCTATGCCTGTGACACAGCAGTGTTCCCACTGCTTCAGTCCAGTCACTAGCTCAAACATGGTCTAATAAAGGGAACAATTCTGAGCACACAGTCTCGCAAGTCAGAACTAGGAGTGTGTTAGAATGCAGAAAGACTTGGAAATACTGAATGTTTCAGTATTGGTGTAAGAGTGTGTGTGTGTGTGTGTGTGTGTGTGTGTGTGTGTGTGTGTGTGTGTGTGTGTGTATGTGTGTATGTATGTGTGTGTGGAAGTACTATCGGTAGGATTAGGGACAGGGATAGGTTAATGTAAATTGTGTGTGTTTAATTAGAGATGTTCTGTAGTCCTATCTCACCTTCATTCTTACATATGGGATCGCAGCCGATCCTCTGCTATGACTTGGACTATTTATAAGCTGCAAGTCTTCTAGTTGGCTCGTAGCTTGGTAGGTATCCCATGGTGCACCAGTACAACCCCCAGATCTCATTTGCCGTGTCGACGAGTTTGGTTGTGCTTCTCTTTGGCTCTAGCCAAGTTTTGCATTTACTTAAATCTATTCGAACATTTTTGGACTGTTTTAGTCAAAAACTGTTATTGTAGCATTGTTAAGTCACAGTTAACGTAGTTTGCAATTTAGAATAGTTAGTCTTTGTAATTGCGCCATTTGGCGCATCTTTGGCCTTTTGGCTTCGTAGTATTGGTATCCCATGTGCTGGTTTTCATGTTTCTTAATAGACTTAGTATTTGTAGACGCCTTTTGCTCTCTGTTAGACTGTGTGTTGTTAGTAGGCATAAGTTTTTTGCAGATTCTCGCTTGTTAAATTGTTACCGTTGTTAACAGAATGAGGTTCTCTTTTATTCCTTAGTCATAAGTCTGAGATGTTCTTCGTGTTTCACTGTTGCAGTCATCACATTTGGGTTATCCGCTTGCCCTCAGTCGGCCTGATTATTAAAGTCTTGGGTCCTATGTTGGTCTCATCTTCCATGATGTCAGGTCGTCATGGGGTATAAAGCATGCAGCCGACGCCATTACATCAGTCTTTCTTGCCGTGCCTAAAGCAGAAGCAGTTCGCAAGTGCCAGTCGGCCGACTCCTGAAATTTTCGTTTTCAAGTTTCAGATCCGAAGTCTTCAACTAAGCTAAGTACCCCATTGGGGATCCTTTTTATTGCTCTAAACCTATGTCAGTAAAAGTTAACAATTGTATTTCTTGTGGAAAGCAAATACCTGATAAAGATTTTCATTCATACTGCATTCCTTGCTTAGGCCCAGACCACGACGTACCTCACTGTCGGTTTTGTGTCTTATTCAAACCTCGTACTATTCGTCGTCAGTTTATTTACGCATCTAAATATTTTGGTACTCTGTTCAGTTATCCGGAAATGGCTTCGGTATGCCACCTGACTACCGACATTCCGAAAAAATGCAAAGATAAAGACAGAGACAGACCGCTTAGGTCCAAAACTGCCGATTCTCCTAAGCTAGTCGCCAGTTCGCCGGTACTCAGGTGCTTTCGCAGCCCTTGATGCCCGCTACTTCAGATTCACAGGCCTCTACTGAGACCAATTCGGAGTCCGGTATGCCACGAGATGGTTCTTCGACTGTGGAATCTGTGGATGTCTGTACTTTGGATGGGTCCGGAGCCGCTGTGCAGGCACCGGCTTCTGAGGGTGTATGCAGGCCTACTGACTTGCATATTAAACCAACTCTATCTTCTAATTCAAGGCCTAAAACTCGATCCATGCCTAGAAAACCGGCCAGACCGCATGGTCAGGCCCCTTTGCCTAAAAAGCAAATGATAAGAATGTCTGAAGACCTTAGTACTCTAATCAGGGGAAGCCACTCTTCCCCTTCTAAGAGACCTAGGACTGATTTTCCTTCTGATCAGGATTCTGAAATTTCTGTTTTCTCTGATGACCAGGATTTGCCCTTATCTACGTTTGAGGATTCTAATGCAGAAGACTCCATTCCCTCGGCTTCCCCTCCAGAGGATTTCACTTTTGATGAAACCTTGCATACTCTTAGGGAGCATTTCCGCTGGGAAAGCCAGGATTACTGTGACTCCAAAAAGAGGCTTAGGGAATTCTTACTCCTACCTCAACACAGGCCTTTAGCTAGCCCTCCTGTACTGGATATTGTAGATGATGCCTTCACGGAATCTAGCCTGGCTCCTGACTCTTTACCTCCTGCTCCCAGAAAACCTGATGGGTATTACAAGGGTAACTGACTCTCACAAGTTCCTCTTTAAAAATCCTACTGCGGATCCTGAGACCATTTCACAGGGTCCCAAGGGCATTAAGGCTACTACTGCCAAAAATCCTATCCCCTCTGATAGAGATTCCAGGGCGCTGGATAGATGGAGTAAGAAGGTATACACTTCTGCAACTTTGGCCATTAGGGCCTTGAACTGTCAGTTTCATATGTTAAAGTATCTGCAGCATATTATTGGATTGCTTAAACAGAAAATTATGTTGATTCCTGACTGTGCTGAAAATAAAGAATTACAGGATTTAATGCATTCTGCTGAACAAGTTGGTAAACATACTTTGCAATGTGGTTTTGATTCATTAGAGGCGTCTTGCAGGGCTGCTGTCACTGGGTCTGTACTTAGAAGACATGCTTGGCTTAAAGAGCAATCTTTGCCAGTTCATGTTAAAGCTAAATTACAGGATGTTCCCTTAATCCAAGACCGCCTGTTTGGCAACAAAGCAGAAGTACTTAAAAAGATGGAGGAAAAAGCTAAATCTATGCAAACTGTTAAAGATTTCCTGCTAGTACAGCCTCCTAGATTTAGTAGGCATTGGCCCTGTAAGAATTGGTCCTTTTCTGCCTCTTCCAGGCCTTCTCAGTCCAAACCCAGAACCAGCAGAACACCCAGGCTTCAGTCCCAAAGTACTCACAAGCCTAAGCAGTGGGGGGCTCCCACTTTCCAAAGCAGGGAGTAGTAAGACTCCCCCCTATGGTAAACTGCCTCACTGACTTAACTTTAAACCTTCCAAGCCCTGCTCAACTGACTGTTCCTTTAGGGGGAAGGATTGCCCTGCATGCAAAAAACTGGGAACTCTTACCCAGGACAAATGGGTCCTTGGGAAACAAATACTTTCCCAAGGATACAGATTCCACTTCCACTCCTTACCAACCCCAAACGGTTGGCCAGACCTACCCCCAAATCAGTGGGCAGAGGCTCAAAAGCAAGTTCTCTCTCTTCTAAGCATCAGGGCTATTCAACCAGTCCCAGAAAAAGAATGGGGGGCAAGGTTTCTACTCAAGACTTTTCCTGTTACCCAGAAAAGACAATTCCTGGCGTCCTATCCTGGACCTGTGTATCCTAAGCACTTTTTTTGGTAATCCCAAAATTCAAGATGCTAACTCTTCATCAGCTGCTTCCCATGCTAGGCAAAGATGCCTGGTTGGCAACACTGGATTTAAAGGAAGCCTACCTGCACATCCCAATAAGGGAATCTTGCAGAAGATTCCTACGCTTCAGAGCAGGCTACATGCACTATCAGATGTTCATCGTGTTTCACTGTTGCAGTCATTACACTTGGGTTATCCTGCTGGCAGGCTACCCGCAGTTGGCCTGAATTCCAAAGTCTAGGTCCGGTGTCGGTTGCTGTCGCCTCTTCCCTGACGTCAGTGTGCCAGGGGTGTAAAAGATGCAGCCAATGCCATTTTCTTCAGTCTTTCTTGCCGCACGGTGCCCGAAGCAAAAGCAGTTCACAAGTGCCGGTCGGCCGACTCCTGAGAATTTCAAAGACGAATTTCAGATCCGAAGTCTTCATTAAAGCTAAGTACCCCATTGGGGAAACTTTTTTCTTGCTCCAGACCGATGTTAGAAAAAGTTAATAATTGTATTTCTTGTGGGAAGCAAATACCTCATAAGGATTTTCATTCTTACTGTATTCCTTGCCTCGGCCTTGATCACAACGTTGCTAGCTGTCAGTTTTGTGCTAGATTTAACCAACGCACTATTAAGCATCGGTACGATTTTACTTTTCATTACTTTGGCCGAAGATTCAATTATATAATGCCGTCAGAACAGCCGATGACCGGAGTTTATAAAAAGCGCAAGGAAAAAGAAAAGGACAGGCATCCGAGGTCCAAAACTGACGAGGCTTCCGCTAAGCCAGTCGCCGGTTTTCAGTGAGGCGCTTTAGCCTCCTGGCCGCTACCTCAGAGCCACAGGCCGCTGACGACTCCTACGTGGAGCCAGCTAGGCCTCTGGATACTCAAGGTATTGGACACTCGGAAACCATTCTTTCAGATGGGTCTGGAGCCGCTGAGCAGGCATCGGCTTCTGAGGGTGTTTTCAGAACTACACAGTTATATGTAAAGCCTACTTAAGCTTCTAAAGCAAAGACTAAAGCAGCTCTAAAGACAAAGAAACAAGTACAGCATTCTCCCGGACAGACTTCCATGCCTAAAAAACAGATGCTCAAAATGGCTGAAGACCTAATTACCTTGATCAGGGGTTCCCATCCCCCTCCTGACAAGAGGCCTAGGCAAGAGACAGAATATGAATCTTCTGATCAGGTTTCCATTTCCTCTGACTCCTCTTCTGAACAGGAATACTCTTTTCGTCCTTATGAGGATTCTGATGCTGAAGGATCTATCCCTTCAGCCTCTCCGCCTGAGGATTATTCTTTTGGGGAAACCGTGCATACCATGAGGGAGCACTTCCACTGGGAGAGCCAAGACTACTCAGAATCTAACAAAAGGCTTAGAGACTTTCTTTTACTACCTCAGCACAGGCCTCTGGCTATTCCTCCTGTGTTAGACATTATAGATGTATTTTCAGAGTCCGGCCTTTCTCCTGACACTCTACTCCCTGCCCCTGTCAAACCAGACAGATACTACAGGGTTCCAGATTCACTTAAATGCCTTTACAAAAACCCTGCTGCTGACCCAGAAACTATTTCTCAGGGTCCCAAAGGGATCAAGGCTTCTACTGCAAAAAACCCTATCCCCTCCGACAGGGATTCAAGGGTGCTAGACAGATGGGGAAAAAAGGTTTACACTTCTGCTACTTTGGCTGTGAGAGCTTTAAATTGTCAATTTCATATGCTTAAATATCAGCAATATTTAATGTCACTGCTAAAACAGAAAATGTTGACAAATTCTGATTGTGCAGAAAATAAGGAAATGCAGGATTTATTGCATGCAACTGAACAAGTAGGAAAGCATACTTTGCAATGTGGTTTTGATTCTCTGGAGGCCTCTTGCAGGGCCGCAGTTACGGGTTCTGTGATTAGGAGGCATACTTGGTTAAAGGAACAGAATCTGCCTGATCATGTTAAAGCAAAATTATTAGATGCTCCATTACAGCATGATACCTTATTTGGTGTTAAAGCAGAGGAGGTGTTGAAGAAAATGGAGGACAAAGCGAAATCTATGCAAACAGTAAAGGATTTCTTACAGGTACAGCCACCCAGATTTAGAAGGAACTGGGCTACAAAGAATTGGTCCTTTCCAGTGTCAGACAGGCCACATATAGGCAGATACAGACACCCCAGAGGCAGAGCCCAACCCCAGGGCTCATACAGGCCTAAACAGTGGGGTGCTTCCACCTCCAAAAGCGGAGAAGACAAATCACAGTCATACAGAAAACAGTCCCAATGACTTTCCTCTGCCAGTGCCAAGCACTTATCTTTTGGCAGCCCCCTTAGGGAGAAAACTAGCACTTTTTTCTCAAAATTGGCACATGATCACCCAGGACAAGTGGGTCTTGAATATAGTGTCCCAGGGCTACAAGTTCCACTTTCACACCCTACCAAGGGCAAAAGGTATGCCAGACCTGCCACACAATCAATGGGCAGAGGCATAAAAACAAGTGTCATCCCTCATGGACATGAGGGCCATTCAGCAAGTACCACAGCAAGAGCAGGGACAAGGATTTTACTCAAGACTTTCTTGATACCCAGAAAGGACAAAGCATGGAGACCAATACTGGACCTGTCTATTCTAAATACATTTCTGGATGTCCCAAAATTGAAAATGTTGACTCTGCAGCAGCTTCTGCCCATGCTGGGCAAGAAGGTTTGGCTGGTAACTTTGGACCTAAAAGAGGCATACCTGCATATTCCAATCAGACAATCTTGCAGAAGGTACCTCAGATTCATAGCTGGCTCAATGCACTACCAATTCTCTGCACTGCCCTTTGGCTTATCTACTGCGCCCAGGGTCTTCACAAAATGCCTGGCACCAGTAATTGCATTTTGCAGACAGAGGCATTCAAATATATCCTTACTTGGACGACTGCCTTATTCAAGCAGAGAACAAGGACATTCTACTAAAGCATCTGGCGTTTGTAAAAAGATTACTAATTTGCCTAGGGTACACAGTAAACGAAAAGAAATCAAAACTAGTACCCTCTCAAGAGATAATATTCCTGGGTGCAAGCTTAAATACAACTGCCCAAGTGCCAGACAAACAGACAACTGACTTGTTACTTCAAAATGATGGCAACAAAGACCCAGTTATCTGCAAGAAAAAATCTGCAGGCTTTGGGCTTCATGGCATCCTGCATTCTGCTAATTCCATATGCCAGACTGCATATGAGGAAACTTTAATGGTATCTAAAACGTGTTTGGACTCAACATTGTCACAGCCTCGAAACATTAATTACCCTCATTCCTTGTCTGCAACAGGAGTTTCGATGGTGGGCACAGGCCTGTCACCACAACAAGGGACAGCCATTCACCCTACCCACAGCCAGGCAGTCAATAACAACAGATGCATCAGATTATGCCTGGGGGGCCCACATGGCAGGAAAATGTATTCAGGGCACATGGCGCACAAGCCAAATGCATCTTCATATAAATAAAAAAGAGATGCTAGCTGTTCAGAATGCCCTGACAGCTTTCAAGGATCTACTTCATCCAGGACAACTATTGATAAGGATGGACAAAACTACAGTCATGTGGTACATAAGCAGGGAGGCACACATTCCTACCCCCTCTGCAGACAAGCCATGACTTTGTGGGACACAGCATTGACTTATCAAGTACACTTGCAAACACAATTCCTGCCAGAAAAGAAAAATACTCTGGCAGACGAACTAAGCAGAAACCTCACGGATCCCCACAAGTGGAAACTGGATCCACAAATCTTCAGCATGATAAGAAAGAAATGGGGATGCCCGGACATAGATCTATTTGCCTCCCCTCACAACTGCCAACTACAGAGATTCTGCACAAGGACTTATCACAAGCAAGCATGGAAAGTGGATGCTCTGTCATTCAGCTGGAAAAGTCTAACAGTATATGCCTTTCCTCCTCTGCCTCTCCTCCCCAAGGTACTCCTAAAGGTCAGACAAGAGAAGCCAAAAATGATTCTGATTGCCCCAGACTGGCCCCGCCAGCACTGGTACCCAATCCTAAAGAGCTTGTCTCAGGGCCCAGCCTGGACATTACCTCTGATTCCTCAATTACTGACCCAGCGAAACAATCAGATCCTGCACAGTCAACTCAAGACCCTAAATCTGGCAGCATGGCAGATAGTGTAGTCATTCAGAACACACCTCTCTCTCTAAAGCAGTGATGGATGTTATTTTAGAGGCCAGGAGGCCCAGTACCAGAAAATCTTATGCAGAAAAGTGGAAAAGATTCTGTGCTTGGAACCAGGCACAAGGAATTGACACATTTGTAGCAAATATTCCTCATATTTTACAATGTCTAACTGAGATGCTGGACAAAGGCCTATCCTTCTCACCAATTAAAATCCATGCCTCTGCCATTTCAGCTCATTACAATACGGAACCACCTATTTTTTCTCATCCACTGCCAAGGCAGTACCTCAGAGAGGCCAGAAACATAAGACCTCCAAGGAGAGCACCAATACCTGCATGGGACCTCAATTATGTCTTGGAAAAACTCACACTGCCACCTTTTGAGCCAGCCAATACAGCTGAAATAAAGTTCTTATCTTGGAAAACAGCTCTGCTCCTAGCAATAACCTCTGCAAGACGAGTCTCAGAGTTACAGGCACTCATGGCTGTGGAACCTTTTATCATTTTCCATCCAGACAGGGTTTCTCTGAGGACGAACCCAACATTTATGCCTAAGGTAGTGTCCAGTGTGGCCCTTAACCAAACCATTCATTTGCCTACTTTTTATCCAAACCCACAGAATAAGGGCGAGAGACTCCTGCATTCTTTGGACATACACAGCTACGCTTCTACTTGGACAGAGCTAAAGCTTTCAGAAAGACTGAGCAACTCTTAGTGGCATATGCTGCAGGATCACAAGGAAAGGCTATCTCAAAGCAGACTATTTCAAAATGGATAGGCCACTGCATTCGTGTCTGCTATTCACAACATGGCAAATCAGTGCCTAAGGGCATTAGGCCACATTCAACCAGGGCAGCAGCCACTTCAGCAGCCTTCCTCAGAGGAGTACCAACCAAAGACATTTTAGAGGCTGCAACTTGGAGTTCAGTGCACACTTTTACCAAGCACTACCATTTACCTCTCTACTCTAAATCCAGAGCAGGCTTTGCCACTGCAGTTCTGCAGGGCCTTATAGCCTCTCCTAATCCTATTTAGACCCAGCCACCCAACCTCAGCTTTGGGATTCAACCCAAGTGTAATGACTGCAACAGTGAAACACGATGAACATAGTACAGTTGTGTACCTACCATAAATGTAGATGTTTGAGTGTATTCACTGTTGCAGTCCAGGTTACCCACCCACCATCCCCCTTTTTCTTTGCTGGGACTTATCTGTACCTCTCTATCCTGTACAACCTATGTGGTGTATTTGCTTGTAGATGAAGGAAATGTTTGTTTTACTGCATGCATACTTATTGGCATGATTTTTAGCCTTCCAATTTGGGGGCACCTGACATCTGGGGCAAGAAAAACTGAAGAAAATGGTGCCGGCTGCATCTTTTATACCCCTGGCACACTGACGTCAGGGAAGAGGTGACAGCAACCGACGCCGGACCTGGACTTTGGAATTCAGGTCGACTGCGGGTAGCCTCCCAGCAGGATAACCCAAGTGTAGTGACTGCAACAGTGAATACACTCGAACATCTGCATTTATGGTAGGTACATAACTGTACTTTCTCTGCACTGCCCTTTTGCTTCTCTACTGTGCCCAGGGTATTCACAAAGTGCCTAGCAGCAGTCATTGCATTTTGCAGGCAAAGGAATATTCAAATATACCCATACCTGGACAATTGTGTAATTCAGGCAGAAAGCCAGGACATACTATTAAATCATCTGGCATTTGTAAAGAAATTGCTAACTTCTCTGGGGTACACCATAAACGAAAATAAATCACATCTTGTACCCTGCCAACAAATTGTATTCCTGGGAGCAGGCTTGAATACTACTTCCCAGATGGCCTACCTGATGCCAGAGAAACAAGTTCATTTGACAGCCTACTTCAAATTACTGGCCACAAAGACCCAGCTATCTGCAAGAAAAATACTGCAAGCCCTGGGGTTCATGGCCTCTTGCATTCTACTACTTCCATATACAAGACTGCATATGAGGAAACTACAATGGTATCTAAAAAGCCTATGGTGTCAACATTCTCAGGATCTAGAATCAATGATTCCTATCATACCTTGTCTACAGATAGAGTTCCTTTGGTGGGCAGAGGCCTGCCACCAAAACAAGGGACTGCTATTCACTCTACCCACTGCTGCCCAAACCCTAACAACAGACGCATCAGACTATGGATGGGAGGCTCACTTGGCAGGGCAGTGCATTCAGGGCAAATGGAACCCAAGTCAAATGCACCTTTATATCAATCAGAAAGAAATGTTAGCTGTACAGAATGCTCTGACAGCCTTCAAGGACCATATTCTTCCAGGACAATTATTGGTAAAGACGGACAACACCACTGTTATGTGGTACATAAACAAGCAGGGTGGAACGCACTCATACCCTCTCTGCAGACTAGCCATGGCTCTGTGGAACACAGCCTTGAGCTACCAAGTGCACCTACAGGCTCAATTCCTGCCAGGAAAGCTAAATACACTGGCAGACGACCTAAGCAGAAATCTCATGGACCCACACGAGTGGAAACTGGAACCAAAGATATTCAACATGTTGAGAAACAAATGGGGGAGCCCAGAGATAGACTTGTTTGCCTCCCCCCAGAACTGCCAATTGGACAAATTCTGCACAAGAACTCCCCACAAACAAGCTTGGAAGTAAGTCCTCTCCTTCACCTTGAAAAACCTATCAGTTTATGCCTTTCCCCCTCTGCCTCTCCTCTCCAAGGTACTACTAAAGATCAAACAGGACTAACCAAGGACTTGCACCAGACTGGCCATGCCAACACTGGTACCCCCTCTTGCGCAGTGTGTCACTGCTGGCTCCATGGCACCTGCCTCTGACCCCTGCCCTGCTGTCCCAGCAGGAGGGCCAGATTCTGCACCCACAGCTTCAAACCCTGATCCGGGCAGCCTGACTAATTACCTGATCTCTCTGTTACCATCCCTCAGTAAGCAAGTGATGGATGTCATTCTGGAGGCAAGGAGGCCTAGTACTAAAAAATCCTATGCTGAAAAATGGAAAAGATTCTGTTCTTGGAGCCAAACTCAGGGGATGGGCACAGCAGCGCCCAATTTACCTCATATTCTTCAATACTTAACTGAGATGTTTCACAAGGGCCTTTCCTTTTCCTCCATCAAAATTCGTGCCTCAGCCATTTCAGCTCATTACAATACAGAACCACCCTTCTTTTCTCATCCACTGCTGAAGTAATTCCTCAGAGGGGCCAAAATCTTAAGACCACCCAGGAGAGCCCCTACTCCAGCCTGGGACCTTAACCTTGTATTGGAATAGCTCACTCTACCTCCCTTTGAGCCAGCTGCAAATGCAGAGTTGAAATTCCTTTCTTGGAAAACAGCCTTCCTTCTAGCCATCACTTCAGCAAGAAGGGTGCCTGAATTACAGGCCCTCATGGCAGTGGAGCCTTTCATCATCTTTAATGCGGACAGGGTGTCCCTCAGGACCAATCCCTACTTCATGCCCAAGGTGGTTTCCACTGTAGCCCTTAATCAGTCCATTCATTTGCCAACTTTCTTTTCTAATCCACAGAACAAAGGGGAGCAAATACTGCACTCCTTGGATGTACACAGACAACTTAGATTTTACTTGGACAGGACTAAGCCTCTTAGAAAATCTGAACAGCTGCTGGTTTCATTTGCTATACGGGCAGAGGGGAAGGCCATTTCAGAGCAAACAATTTCTAAGTGGATATGCTGTTGCATTAATTTCTGCTACCACTTGCCAATTTTTTCTAAATCCAGAGCTGGCTTTGCCACTGCAGTCTTGCAGGGCCTTATAGCTGGTCCTAATGCTATCTAATTACCTCCTCCCATCCTTAGCTTTGGGAATCTACCCAAATGTGATGACTGCAACAGTGAAACACGAAGAACATAGTACAGTTGTGTACACTTACCATAAATGTAGATGTTCGAGTGTATTCACTGTTGTAGTCCTGGTCCCTCCAGCCCCCTGACTTCTATTGACTATACCTCTATTCTTGTTTACTATTCTTAAAGCTTTTTGGTGTATTTGCTCTCCTACTTGGTCTTCCAGGAGTTTATCGGAAGAAGATGTGGAGAACATAGTGCTGAGACTGTTGAAGTCATCTGCTTTACCTAAATTGTTGTTGGCTCCAACCCAGTCGGCTCCGGAGCCACTTGAGTCCGTTAAGCCCCCTTCGATCATTCCTCTGAGCCATGCTGGTCTTTCGGAGCCGGTGTGTTTCGTACCACTGGTGGAACCCTCGGCTCCAGCTCCCCCTGTGGCTGTTTTGGAGCAGAGTTCCGCTCCGACACACTCTGTGCCGTCCATGTTGTCTAGGAGCCGAAGCTCCCCGGTCGGCCCCGTCAGGGATGCCTGGAACCGAATCTCTTTGGTTCTGAGTCTTTCTCTCGGCGCGTCGGTTTGGGTGAGCTCGGATCCTATGTCTGTCTCGGAGCCGGGGAGGTCTTCGGAGCTGGAGAGGTCGGCATTTGAGATAATGAGTGTGCTGTCCCGATCTTCAGCTCCTGTCAGGGGTACTGACACTGTTCCCCCTAAGGCACCTACTTCTGTCTCAGCTCCTACTCTCTCTGTGGATAGCAGAGACCCTCAGCCTCAGGAGCCACCAGTCAGTGGCCCCCACTCTTACGAGACCTCCCTGGAATATCCTTCCGAGGAGCCCCCACGGAAGAGGACATGTAAGAGGAAGCATGTAGACTCCCAGGATGTGTCCCTGACCTCTGACACTGACCTTGATGAGTCAGAAGGGTCCCCCACGTCATCCTCTGATGATGTCTCCTTCGTAGACATCCTGGAAATCCTTAAACAGAGGTGCGGCTGGCCCACTGTTACCCCTTCTGATGAGGAGTCAGTGTACCTGAAGGCTTTCAGGTCTCAACCTTTAGCCTCTTGGATGTCTCCACCCTTCGACGAACTGATGGAGCTAGTTAGTCAAAAGGTGTGGGATACTCCTGATGCTGTGGAGCCAGTCCCCAGGTGACCGAATAAGTTTATTTCTGCACCCCCAGAAAAAGGTGTTCCCGTAGATGCCATGGTGGTGGTTGCGGCCACTAAGAAGGAGCTAGCTGAGACGACTTCTGTCCATCCGGCGATTAAGGAGTCTCGAACGATGGACAGATACGGGAAGCGTATCTTGTCTTCAGCGGCATTTACCCTTAGATCGCTGAACTACCTTACTCACTTCACGAGGCTTCAGAGAGATCTCCTTAAAGAGTTAGGAGATTCTCTACAAGGTACATGTACTGTGGGAGTCCCTGACAAGGTGTCTGCCCAGTTGTCCACCTTGAACTCTATCGTCAACTTGTCCATGCAGCTTATTTCGTATGCAGCCAATGGAGCGTGTAGAGCAGCGGGTTCAGGAATTTCCCTGAGGTGTCATTCCTGGATGCGTTTGTGTTACTTTGTGGAACCGTTCAAGTCTACCTTTACCAACGCCCTCTTTGACAGTTCCTTATTGTTTGGACCCAAGGTAAAGGACACACTCACCCGGTGCGAGCAAGAAGGAAAAACACTCTCTGCCGTGGGAGTATGTTTTACTGTTCCTTCTAGACCATATCCTAAGGGTCAGAAGGGCGGTAAAATGTGGTTCAAGAAGTCCCAGAGGTTTTTCCAGGATGCACAGGGTGACTCCTCCTTCAGAGGCAGAGGAGGAGGAGGAAATGGTAGATGTCGACCTAGAGGCAGGGAGGGTCTGCAGAACCAGGGAGGTCGTGATTCCTTTTGGGGCCGTCCTTACCAGCGCTCCTGATGTGGGGCTCGACTGTGCTTCTCTGGGGCCGGTCGGGGGTCGCTTTTCATTGTATCCAGAAGCCTGGCTGGGTATCACTCAAGACAAGTGGGTACAAAGAATTATTACCAGAGGTTATTTCATATCCTTTTCTCTTCCACCTTTGTTCCCAAGAGGATCCCGGATGTTCCACCCAATCACAGGCATCAGGCAACTGTGGAGGTCAGCAAGTTGTTTTCAAAAAGAGTCACCCAAACCGTCCCAGCAGACCAAGTAGGATCCGGAACTTGCTCCAGATTATTTTTAGTGCCAAAATGTACAGGGGACTAGAGGCCCATTTTGGACCTCAGCAGATTGAATGAATCAGTAAAGAAGGACGAGTTCCAGATGGTGACATTGCAGTCTATCCTCCCGTTGTTAGGGAAAGACTATTGGATGTGCTCAATAGATCTCCAAGGTGCCTACTACCACATAAAAATGGACAGGGCGTTGAGGGGTCATCTATGCTTCCGGCTGGGAGCCAGTCATTACCAGTTTCGTGCTTTGCCCTTTGGTCTCACCACAGCCCCTAGGGTGTTCAAGTGTATGGCGATAGTGTCAGCTCACCCGAGATGTCGAGGATTCCAGGTGTTTTCGTATCTGGACGACTGGCTTTTGACTGCTTCCACCAGGCATCTACTCCTTCTGACCAGGGACGGTACCATTCAGCTTTGTGCCCGGCTGGGAATTTCTATAAATTGGGAAAAATCTGCCGTATTGCCCTCTCAGTCTGTGATTTTTATAGGCGCAGAGATAGACACAGTAGACATGTTGACTCATCTTCCTGGGCACAGAATCTGGTTCTTCAAATTCAACATCTTCTCCCCTTACGAAAGGTCAAAGCCAAGACTATTCTGCAGCTTTTAGGGACCATGGCTTCCACCATGTTACTAGTGCATCTAGCTAAACTACACATGTGGATTCTTCATTGACTCCTGTCGTCCCAATGGTCCTTTCAGCATCTACCATTATCTCACCACATTCTGCTGACAGACTCTTGCAAGAAGGACCTCCTTTGGTAGACTCTACCCAATCAGTTAACCATGGAAACTTCATTTGTTCCTCACCAACCCGTTGCCACTGTGACCACAGATGCCTCACAGATAGGGTGGGGGTCTTTCTCTAGCAGGACTGTCCAAGGCGCATGGCAAGATCATGAGGCTCGCCTGCATATCAGCATTCTAGAGATGATGGCAGTGCTCCTGGCGTTGCAAGCACTTCACGACCATCTGCCTCTGGGGACTATTGCAATACAATCAGACATGTCGGTAGTATGGTATATGAACAAACAGGGCAGAACCAGATCTTACCCACTCTGTCAAGAGGCCATGCAAGTTTGGAAATGGGCGAGATCTT
>NC_056736.1:266614824-266699824 GCF_019279795.1 Protopterus annectens | reverse complement strand
TCCTTTTATATAATCTGACCAATGACATTAATTAATAACATAATTTAAATAATTAATAATATTACAATTGCTTTTCATGCTTACTTAAATAAATATACTTCCCTATATCTTAAAATACTGTCTTTCATTAAAAATATTACACAAATAAATACTTCTCTGTTAATTAATATAAGTTTATTACCCTACATTTTTAAAAAAAAGTTAAAATAATGAAAATGTAAGTAATTCATTTAAATTCCTTAATGCTCAACTGCCCTCTAGTGGAGATTCATATTATTTTCCTGTGTCGTCCTAAATTAAAAAACCTTTACAAAAACCCTTTTTGTGTTATTAAAACCTCTAAATTGATGTTATGAAATTTATAAAGCCACCATATTAAAAAATAAATATGGTTATTATGTAAAAATTATTCTAGATAGATTTATTGTGCATGTTTACAAAATATTATTATAACTTAGCTGCCCTTAATTTCAGGATTGGTATAATACTTGTGTACTCATTCAACCCTGGCGGGTTATATGCTTCTAATGTTACCTGCCACCAAAGCTCCCTATATTCAGGGTTGAATAAGTACACAAGTATTATACCAATCCTGAAATTAAGGGCAGCTAAGTTATAATAATATTTTGTAAACATGCACAATAAATCTATCTAGAATAATTTTTACATAATAACCATATTTATTTTTTAATATGGTGGCTTTATAAATTTCATAACATCAATTTAGAGGTTTTAATAACACAAAAAGGGTTTTTGTAAAGGTTTTTTAATTTAGGATGACACAGGAAAATAATATGAATCTCCACTAGAGGGCAGTTGAGCATTAAGGAATTTAAATGAATTACTTACATTTTCATTATTTTAACTTTTTAAAAAAATGTAGGGTAATAAACTTATATTAATTAACAGAAAAGTATTTATTTGTGTAATATTTTTAATGAAAGACAGTATTTTAAGATATAGGGAAGTATATTTATTTAAGTAAGCATGAAAAGCAATTGTAATATTATTAATTATTTAAATTATGTTATTAATTAATGTCATTGGTCAGATTATATAAAAGGAGTGTAATTGAATTAAAGGTTCATCTGATGAAGTCTGATTTTAGCAGACGAAAACACGTGTGTTCAATAGCGTTTATGTTTTCACATAGTGTGTACTGTGAGACACTATATATTTTTGCGTGGAGCGTGTTTTGAATAAACTTTGGCCAGACGTGGCTTACATTCTCCGTTTCTCAATTTGGACTTTTTGGTTCATAGTATTGCAGCACCGTTTTTGTTTGGTTATTAGTTACATTGGTGTAAAGAGAAATGGAGAAGCAGACGGTCCCTGCAAATTCGTTGCAGGAAGACCTCGGGTTAACTCGAAAGTTGATTGGCCAACTAACCGAGTTGATTAATCTGTTGACACCAGTGGCTTCGTCCCTAATAGGTACGCAGGAAAGAAACGTTGCAGAATTCCCCACAAGGACCGAAGGGTTTTCTAAAAGAGACTGTAAGAAAAACAACGCAAATATGGAGCTTATAGGTGAAAGAGGGGACGCCGGCTTCCATTCAGAACCTGCATTGGAAAGTTTTGACCCAGCTAAAACACCGAGCCTACTAAGGGACAGAACAGAAACTGGTGAGAACAATTCTTGTCCACGGAGCGAAAGGGGCACTAGTAAACCTCAGAGAAGTGCTGAGGCAAAAGGTACTGTTTCTCCACGCCAGGAGATAAATGACTGGCTACGTTATAAACATGTCTTTAAATGTAATAACAACGAAAAAAATGTACAAACAAACAATAATATTTATTTATTTTATTTATTTGCAGTTGGTTTACCAGGATAGTCCATTGGGCCAAATGAACCCGTTTTCAATGGAGTCCTGGGGAGAAAAGCTCCAAAACTAAAAAGGTTACAATAGGTTGTTCTTAATAGTTACACAAATTATACACTTATACAAAGATTAAAGATGCAGAAAAATAATTTGCAAGTAAATACTTAGTAGATAATACAGACTAAAAGGAAATTTAGCATGAAAATATTGAGAAATATTATCATATTTGGAAGCAAACACTTACGGGGTGTGGCTTAGAGCATTATTTCCAATTGTCATAGGGATAGTAATATGTAAGAGTTAGGGGTGAATAACAAGGAGAGTTGCAGGAGGAGACAGAGGAAGGAAGGAAAATTTAAATTGCAATTAATATGTAAGAGTTAGGGGTGAATAACAAGGAGAGTTACAGGAGGAAACAGAGGAAGGAAGGAAGATGGAATTTGCAAGAGTAAGTTATGTGGGATGGGAGCAAGAGCATTCCCACTGGGATACAAGATGTGAATGAAGAGATCTTTTAAAAATAAAATGGCTGTGGGTGGTGCGAATGGAAGGTGGTAGGGAGTTCCAAAGGCGTGCAAGGCTATAAGACAGACGATTTTTTCCTGGGGGACGAATTGGTTTATATACTTCTAACAGATTTTGATTGTTGGATCGTAATACTCTATCTGGAAGGTGCATTTTAAAAGCTGATGAAAGGGAGGGACAGAGGGAAGGGTTGAAAATAAGTTTATGTGCAAGATTTAGTTGAATATATGTGAGATAACTGGGTAGCTCTAGCCATTTCAGTTTTTGGAGAGAGGAACAGTGGTGTGTGGAGGACTTGTAGTTGGTAGCAAACTTGGCAATTTTGTTGTAGCAAGAGGAAAGTTGTGTTTTTAGAGAGGACTGTAGATTAGTTAGGAGTGGAGCTCCGTAGAGAAGGGAGGGGATGAGAAATGAAGTAGAGAGGGTGATTTTGGTAGCAGGTGTCAGATAATGATATTGTCTGTAAAGCATACCTAGTTTTTGATGGGTTTTTTTGATATTTAGCTGTAGGTGAGAGTTGAATTTGAGCTGGCTATCAATTTGGACCCCAAGTAACTTGGTCTCTGACACCAGTTCCAGGGGTACATTATTTTGACTAGTGATGGAGAATGTGTTTATATCGAAAGACATTGTCTTAGAGGGGGTAAATAACATTAATTTAGTTTTAGAGGCATTGAGTGCTAGGTGATTTGTTTTCATCCATTGCTCAGTGGTTGTAAAGGCATCCTGAGTCAGTTTTCTGAGTGAGGGGATAGAAGTGGCAGAGCAAATAATAGTGGAATCATCAGCATATTGGACGATATCTGAGAATGGGATAGAGTTGTGGAAATCATTTATAAAAATATTAAAGAGAAGGGGACCCAGTATAGAGCCCTGGGGTACCCCAGTGGGGGTATTTAGAAATGGGGAGGTGGCCTTTTTCCATTTGACTGCTTGATACCTGTTAGATAAGTAGCTGGAGAACCAGTTCAGAGAGGAGGGAGATAAGTTGAGTTTTGAGAGTTTAGTTAATAGCAGGCTGTGGGAGATAGTGTCGAAGGCCTTGGAGAGGTCGAGTAGTAGGGTAGAAACAATTTGGCCAGAGTCTCGTGCTTTATTTACAATTTCAAGGAAGGAGAGGAGGGCAGTCATAGTGCTATGATTTGGTCTGAAGCCGTGTTGTGTGTGAGTTAGTAGGTGATTATCTAACAGATGTGGAAGGAGTTGTAGTTGGATGCATTTTTCTAGGAGTTTAGAGATGGGGGACAGAATAGCGATGGGGCGGAAATTAGTAACATTGTTGTTGTTGCCACCTTTATGTAAAGCTATGATAAAGGCCTTTTTCCAAATTTGAGGTACCATACATTCTTGGATAGAACGGTTGATTAAAATGCTAATGGGGTAGGAGATTGCTTCAGCAGCTTTGCTAAGAAAGTAAGAAGGGATATTATCAGGAGCATTAGTGCATGGCTTCAGTTTTAGAAGGAGTTTCTTTATAGTAGAAGTGGGTAAAGGTTTTAATGAGAAAAAAGGAGAGTGTGAAGAGGGGGAATTAGGGGCAGAAGAAGATAATGAAGTAGTTGGAGTAGGAGAAGGAGAGGAGGGACGAGAGTTAGTAGATGGGAGTGAGGATGTAGTAGCAGTGCAGGGTAGAGTGCTGGTGGGGGAGGGTGGGGGAGTATTGGAGTATGTAGTGGTGTTAGAGAAAGATGATGTTAATTTGGAAATAGAATCAATGAAAAAAGAGTTAAATTGGGTAGCCAAATCTAGGTCAAGAGCGTTTGGGTCTGGGGTAGGGGTATCTGGTTTACTGGGGTTAAGGAGAGTAGAGATGCCTTTCCAGAATTTCTGAGGGTTTGATTTATTATTGTTTTGGAGTGTGGAAAAGTAATTCTGTCGATCGGAGATTATGAGCTTTTTTACCTTATTTCGAAGTATTTTATATTCATTATGGACTAGGGGGGATTTGTTTTTCTGGTAGTGTGCCCAGACTTTATCTCTATGTCGCATAGATGCTAGCGTGCTTTTGGTTAGCCATGGGGCTGTTTTAATTTTTATTCTTTTAGTCCTTAAGGGTGCCTGGGAATCAAGTAGTTTTAGGAATATTGAGTTGAAGTGGGAAACTGCGTTATCTAGAGATAATGTTTTTAGACAATTCCAGTTAATTGCTTTTAGAGAGTTTGAAAAGGTTGTTGGGTTAAAGTTTTTTTGGTTACGGATAGTAATATAATTATGGGTGCGATGCAGGGGTGATGGGAGTCTATGAGTGAAGATGGGTATATGGTCACTGAGAGGATCAGGAAGAGTGCCACTGTCAGAGAAATAATGGGGATGAGAGACTAGAATCCAATCTAGAATACTGCCGCTAGAAATGTTTTTGAGGGTATGTCACATTGTTGATTAGCTGTGAAAAATTGTAGAGGTTGATATTATGGTGGTTTTTATGAGATTGAATGGAGGCCCAGTTAATATTCATATCTCCTAAGATTATAGTTTCATTGTTAATATTGTTGGAGAGCCAGGAGAGGATATCTTCAAGTGTAGAAATATTATCCCTGGGGATGTAGATTGAGGCTATACATATGTGTTTATGTAGGTTAACTTGGAGTAGGGTGAGGAGTAGTTCAGCATTTTTAAAGTGTGGAATAGGTTTGTTATAGGGGGTAACTGATAATGAGGATGCGTATAGGAGAGCTACTCCACCTCCTTTTTTATGGGACCTGTCTTTTCTTATGATAGAATAGTTTGGAGGAATAATTTCAGAGTCTTTTATATGGGGTTTTAACCATGTTTCAGAAATGGTTAGGATGTCAGGATTATTATGTACGAGCCAAGCATGGAGGTTTGGGACTTTGTTGACTATACTTTGGGCGTTAAAAGAAGTAAAAAGTATGGACTTGTCTGCAGTAGAAGATGTGGAGGGGCCTGGGTTGGGATGGATGTCACCTGATAATTGACTGGAGATTAGATGTAAGACTGGATTAGTAAGGTAGTTGGACAGTTTAGTAAGAAGACTGGGTTCAGTTGTGAATCTAAAGAATTTGCTAGTTGCTATGGGGGTAAAATGTTTCTGAGAGGTGATAAGTTTGTATGGGAAAAATAGGAGGTTATTTATAGGATACAGATGTGGAGAAATAGGAGTGTGTGAATATGGTAGGGGAGAGTTTAGGTGGTTGGTAACATGGAGGGATTGTGAGTGGTACGAGTTAAGGGGTTGGGTGAGGTAGTAAAGGTAGGATAAATTAAGAATTATTAGAAGTAAAAAGGAGATGAATGAGATTTTTGAAAGCATAATGAAATGGGGAGTATATAAAGTTGAAATATTGTTGAAGAAGTAAATGTGGTTCTAAGGGAGATATATGTATATAGGGGCTGTTAAGGACTGAAATAATAATATAAGAGTGGAGAGTTGTGTTTAGGAGTGGAGAGGGAGTGGGAGTTGAGGGTAAAGAGGAATCCTATTGGCTAGGAGGGATAGTCTAGGAAGTTAATGAAGGTTAGTTTGGGCGGGAAAATAAGGGAGTGGTCTTCTTTAGAGAATATGTGATTGATTGGAGTAGGATGGAAGTGGGTGTGGTTATGGGGGGAATATAGGTAGGGGTGCTGGGGGCGGGTGGGAATAGGGGGCAGGGTAGGGGAGCGGAGTGAACCCGCAGGGCGAACGGAGTGGGTAGAACCAAAGAGGGCTGGAGAGGATCAAGAACCTATCAGTGTGCAGGGGGGTAAGTTTGCTGAAGGTAAGTAGAGGGGACCTGGATGTGTTGGGAAGGAGTGGGCTAGGAGAGTTTAGGAGACAGAGTGAGGGAAGAGATGTTAGAGCATAGAGTGGGGTAAAGAGTGTAGGAGAAATAGAGTGAGGACAAGAAGCTTTAGAGCTTAGAGAGAATACTTAAGTGAGTAAAGTGAGGTCAATGTTAGTAGGGGGAGGCCTGCCACCTAGTGGACAAAACAGAAGTACACCTAAGTCCACAAGGATATTCTCTGGACCAAGTTGGACCGAAGGAAGAAGGGGAGCTAATATAAGTGAGGGAACGAGTAGAGGAGGAAGAGCAGAGAAGCTGGAAACTAGAGGGGGAGGCTGCTGGCTTTCCTGGCAGGGACTGTAATAAAACAGCTAGCAAGGTTTAAACAGTAAGGAATTAAAGGTTTATCAGCCGATGCACATACTTCCTTTGATTCTTCTTTGTTTAATTTCAAAAGGGATGAGGCAGCAGAGTTGTTACAATTGCTTGGATGAGCTGTATTAATTTAGTTAGGTCTAGGTGTCCACCCAGGCGAATCGCAGGGGTAAATCAGGGCAAAAAAGCTAGAAGACAGGAGAGAAAGTAGAGAAAAAGTAGTATTTTAGTAATGCAAAACACACCTTGATTCCTAGTAGCAGTAATAGGTAGTTACTAAGCATATAAGAAGGTAAAACCTACAAACATTATATAACAAAGTGAGGAAAATAAAACAATCATTCCTACAAATAGTTTGTTACAAGAGCAGTTAATCAATAGCATGTAAAAGTGTTCAATGTTACTAAATACTACAAGTAGGCACCACAGAGTAGGCTAGGAGCAAAGCAATGTGCTTTATACCGCCACCAAAAACTACTTTGGGAGAGTTGCACACGTTATTGCATTAAGCAAGTGGAGGTTGGCGTCTGGTGGACACAAGTAACAAAATCAAAAGCATTCGGAGCACTCAGTTTTACCATATGGCCCACCAAATGGGCATAGCTCATATAAGACAAAACAAAAGCTTTTCTGTTAAAACAGGCTGAGATACAAAATAGGCATTCAATATGGACAATGTGCTCTATAACACTTGAGAAGATAACATCACTGTAGCAAGCACGAGGAAATTGGCGTTGCAAAATAATAGTTCGCCAGCACACTCACTGTAGCAAGCACGAGGAAATTGGCGTTGAAAAATAATAGTTCGCCAGCACACTCCACGGCGTTTTTAGATTACCTTACCCAATAAGCTGAGCAAGGCTGCAGCTGACAGCCTTTAACAAGAAAAGGCAACAATACGCTCAACAAAATGTAATTAATAGTCTTTAACAGAGCTAAAAAAGTCACTTAGCACCTTGAGAAGATGACCTATTACTGCAACAAGCACGTGGAAGTTGGCGTTTACAAAATAATAATTCAACAGCACACTCCACGGCATTTTTAGATTACATTAAGCAAAACGCTGAGCAAGACTGCAGCTAATAGCCTATAACAAGGAAAGTCATCAATACATTCAGCAAAATGCAGCTAATAGGGTTTAACAGAGCGAAACTCACCTAGCATATGGCATGTGCGAAACTTTTAACTCGCAAACTCCACATCGTTAATACAATACGTTAATCAATACACACCATAATCAGAATGTAATAGGTTTAACACACTACAATAACTAAGCGCACCTTTTATAGTATACAGTGCGTTGCTGAAGGGAGAAACCCGATAGCGTCCTTATAAGGGACAGCATATACAGATAGCAAGTACAAGCCACTCTATAGCCAGCACACAGCTATTATATTAAATAACATTCAAGCACAACATGACGGTCCTTGCGCTTTCTCAATAGAGAGCGCGATGTGTTTAAGGCATAAAAAGCAACAATGCAAGGAGCAAAACGGGATCTACTTACAGCAGGAGTACATGCTCAGCCAGGACGCACAGCAGCCAAGATCAGGAAAGATTAAAGATGGCGCCCTAAGGTTGAGAGGTGTTATATCACTTCCAGAAGGATGTTCGGGAAAAGGGGGGAAGGGGCAGGGGTGGGAGGTAGCAGGTACAGACCGGAAGAGCTGTAAGTCTGTGTCACGGGGGGAGGTAACATGCAGGTGGTATCTGGAGTGAATGAACAGGTTAAAGGAGCAAAGAGAGGTTAGAGTATAGATCTTAGTACTGGAATACAGAGATATCCCGAGCAGGACACAAAGCTAAATAAGGGGAAGAGAGAGAGAGAGAAGAGAGCAGTACATAATAGTGTAATAGCAGAACTAATCAGACATCACAGGTCAGATTAAGAAGCAGATATGAGGAAGAGAGGGGGAGAGAGAGAGGGAAGGAGGCAATTCAGCACACTATGAGAAGGAAAAGGAGAACCAAAGAGGGCTGGAGAGGATCAAGAACCTATCAGTGTGCAGGGGGGTAAGTTTGCTGAAGGTAAGTAGAGGGGACCTGGATGTGTTGGGAAGGAGTGGGCTAGGAGAGTTTAGGAGACAGAGTGAGGGAAGAGATGTTAGAGCATAGAGTGGGCTAAAGAGTGTAGGAGAAATAGAGTGAGGACAAGAAGTTTTAGAGCTTAGAGAGAATACTTAAGTGAGTAAAGTGAGGTCAATGTTAGTAGGGGGAGGCTGCCACCTAGTGGACAAAAACAGAAGTACACCTAAGTCCACAAGGATAATACGTACAGGGAGAATTTAAACTCCCTTTCAAAGTTAATGAATAAGCATAGAATTTTGAGTATAGAAAACACTTATTTAACAGAATGTATTTCAAAGGAAATTGTGCCAAAAGGGCTACGTGTGTATAAGTTTCCTAATAATGTTGTTCCAGGTTCCTTATTTCATAAGGAACTTATTGAAGTTTTTAACAAATGTGGTATTGACGTGTTAAAATTGATAGTGAGGGAAAACACACGCGTTCAGGAAGACTTACACAAGGAAATAGAAGTTTTGGACCAATGTATTAAGAATGATTTGATATTTTCTATAGAAGATGAAAAAGAAAAGTATTTTAATATTAGAAAGGACATAGATAGAGAAATTGAAAGTTTAATAGAAAGGAAAATAAAGAAAATGGACCGTGACATATATGAATATAAGCATAATTTGAGTTACCCCAACCCCCCGCACAGGAGATATGGTAGGGATGTATATTACAAGGGAGATGATAAAAAAGGACCCTTAGAAATAGAAGGGGAAATTAATCCACTGGAAGATGCTTATGATTATGAGGATGAATACCCCCCCCCCCTCCAAGGAGATCAGAAAGGTTAATGAATAAACAAGGGAACAGACAAACACATTTTCAATGGAGGGGGGGGGAGAGGGAGGGGGAAGTACTAGGAGTACCCAACCACCCTGAAATCTTAGAAATCACGAATGTGGGTAACAAATGGTCTTTTAACAATTTTACTATTTACAATTTTAGTCATTTGGTTTTAGAGGAAGGACATTTTAAACTTTTATCCAAAGGGTTAAAGTTTATACCCTACACTAAAGGGGATTTGGCAAAATCTCTCTTAGACATTAGGTTGTTTTTAAGGAAAATTAATTTTAAGATTTTATTCCCTAGTAATAATAAAACTGATTCTGCCCCAATTTTGAAACGGAGAACTACCTACAATCCACCTATTCACCCCCAATTAAAGAATCTAGAAAAAATAATTGAAAAGGAAATTAGAAAAGGAAAAGACACTATTAAATATCAAGCCAATTTGGGGATAGAAGAGAAGCAGCTGCTATATCAGATGAGAAATGACCCCAATTTAAGAGTTATGAAACCAGATAAAGGGGGTGGAGTGGTTATTATGGATAAAATTGAATATGACAGTAGAATGTACAACATTCTTTGGGACAATACAAAATATGATCAAGTCTCTAAAAACGAAATTAATATCGCTTACAACAAAATAGATGTAAATTTAAAGGATATGTTATATGAGGGGCTTATAGATCAAGAAACCCACCTATTTTTGAGAGTGGAGAAACCTAAAATTCCTTCAATTTTTGGAATCCCGAAAATTCACAAAAATGAGTTAGACCCCCCATTAAGACCAATAGTTTCAGCTGACGGATCAAAAACCCATCCATTGGCTAAGTTTATAGATAATAAAGTTAAAAAACTATGGGTAGAAAGGGAACAAATTCTAAAAGATTCATGGGATTTATTAAAAGTTATTTCAAGGGTTAAAGAGTTGGACAATATTTTATTTGTTACTATAGACGTAATTGATCTTTTTTCATCCATTCCGTATACTGAAGGTACAGAAATGTTTGAGGAAATATTGTATGAAAGCAAAATTCTAACCAACAATGAAAAGCAGGTGAATGTATGGTTGATGGAAATGGTGTTAAAGAATAATTTTCTATATTTCAACGGGGAATTTTTTAGACAGACCCAAGGAGTGGCTATGGGTGCTGCATGTGCCCCAACCTATGCAAATTTAGTACTTGCTAAATGGGAAGAAAAATATGTATTAAATTCCCAATTTAATTCCCAATGGGTACTTTATCGCAGATTTTTGGATGATATAGTCCTGTTTTGGACTGGAGGACATGAAAAGCTTAAGGAATTTATGATTTATCTTAACAAAACCACAGGTTTTTTAAAGTTCACATATACAGTATCCAACAATGTATTACAATATTTAGATTTGGAAATTTATAAACAGGGAGATGTTCTAGAAACAAAAGTATATAGAAAACCTACATACTGTAATATGTTTTTACATTATGATAGTGCACACCCCCTACATTGTAAAAGGAATATTATAAAAGGACAATTTGTGAGAGGGAGTCGAATGACAAGTTCTCAGAAGGATTTCCTTAAAGAATGTGACCTTTTGGAAAAAATGTTTATGGATAGAGGATATCCATCAAAACTTATTAAGGAAATAAGACAGGAAATAGAAGGGGGTAGGGAAAATAGATATACCCCAGTTGTGAAAATTACTGACCTAGGGATAGAGCAATTAAAAGGCAAAGGGGGAAATCAAGAGAATTTTCAATTAGCCTTAACCCTAGAATATAATGCAATGAATAGTAATATCAAAAGAATATTTTTTAAGGAATGGGATAGGTTTATAAATATAACTGACATAGAAAAATTAGAAGGGATTTCAACAAAAATAGTGTACAAGAATGCTCAAAGTATAAGAAATATTTTAGAAAGTAGGAATACCATGGCTCCACAAGATGTAAAAAAGACGGGTACTTACAAATGTGGTAGATGTGCCCAATGCCCATATATTTCTAACTCTAATAGGTTATATATAGCAAGTAGGGATAGATGGATTACCAACAGTAAGAATTATTACAATTGTGAGTCCATGGGGTTAGTCTATATGGCCACCTGTGGGACCTGCGATTCCTTCTATATAGGAAAAACAGAAAGGAAACTAAAAAGAAGGATATGCGAGCATCTTAATGATATCAAGAATTGCAAGGACACAAATGCCTTGTTTAAACATAGTAAGGAATGTACGGGAGCCACCTTCAAATTTACAGTGTTAGAACATACTCAAAGAGACATAAGAGGTGGCCCCTGGGAGGAGAAAGTTGAATATAGGGAGCTTTGGTGGCAGGTAACATTAGAAGCATATAACCCGCCAGGGTTGAATGAGTACACAAGTATTATACCAATCCTGAAATTAAGGGCAGCTAAGTTATAATAATATTTTGTAAACATGCACAATAAATCTATCTAGAATAATTTTTACATAATAACCATATTTATTTTTTAATATGGTGGCTTTATAAATTTCATAACATCAATTTAGAGGTTTTAATAACATAAAAAGGGTTTTTGTAAAGGTTTTTTAATTTAGGATGACACAGGAAAATAATATGAATCTCCACTAGAGGGCAGTTGAGCATTAAGGAATTTAAATGAATTACTTACATTTTCATTATTTTAACTTTTTTAAAAAATGTAGGGTAATAAACTTATATTAATTAACAGAGAAGTATTTATTTGTGTAATATTTTTAATGAAAGACAGTATTTTAAGATATAGGGAAGTATATTTATTTAAGTAAGCATGAAAAGCAATTGTAATATTATTAATTATTTAAATTATGTTATTAATTAATGTCATTGGTCAGATTATATAAAAGGAGTGTAATTGAATTAAAGGTTCATCTGATGAAGTCTGATTTTTAGCAGACGAAAACGCGTGTGTTCAATAGCGTTTATGTTTTATGTTTTCACATAGAGTGTATACTGTGAGACACTATATATTTTTGCGTGGAGCGTGTTTTGAATAAACTTTGGCCAGAAGTGGTTTACATTCTCCGTTTCTCAATTTGGACATTTTGGTTCGTAGTATTGCAGCACCGTTTTTGATCCTGAAGGAGTTACTCAAGTCTCCCTTTTCAGAGGCCATTTGTGCGATGGCGGTCTCAACCCCTCCTTCTAAAGACAAAAAGAGGTCCCATTCAGTTCCCTCCTACCCATTGGGTGATCAGGGTAAGCCTATAAAATCTAAGGTCCCAAAGTTGTCCTTGGAACATAAATCTGCCTCTATGGCTCAGTCGTCCTCGTCTCTGAGCACATCGAATTCTTTGATACCGGCACCACTTTCGGCACCAGTCCTGCCTTCAGCACCAATCATAGACCTTACCTCACCTATTACGACTTCGCACCTGCAGCCACCTCGGCTCAGGGCACACCTTCGACCTTTTTGGAACCGACCTGTTCGGCTCTGAGTGCCACTTCGGCACCGAACACCGTACCGACTTCTCTGGAATTGACTCCTCTACTACCGGTCTTGAAACGTGAGACCCTGGTGCCAGCAGACATTGCACCATGGACCCAGTACTCCCCGTCCATAGATCCTTTTCTGGGCCAAGCCTATAGCCCTTTCATTGAACATCCTGACTCTCTATCCGGAGTATCCACTAGATCCACCAGGAGCCTGTCTGAACACAACGTGGTGCGTCTTGTGGACCAGCTGTTGTTAGCCAGGGGGATACCGACACTTCCTAAGATCCATCCACCTACAGGATTTGGATTCACTTATCCACGGACTTCATCTTACACTCCTCCTTCGACTATACTGGTTCCAAAGCCCTCCGCTCCGACATCCTCCTTGGAACCCACCACCTCGGCGCATATAGTGCATCTCACTCCGGCTCTGAGTCTACCCCTTTGGTCTTCGGTTCCTGCGGAATGGGTCCTTCCTCAATCTGGGGATTGGGGGATAGATGATTCTACTCGTGGCACAGAGCCATCTTTCTCTTCTGTTCCACCCTCTGCACCTGTCCTGCTTGAGTCTCCACCCTTGGGGGGGGGGCTCATTGGAATGGGGTGTGACCCCGATGTTCTTCATGTTTCACTGTTGCAGTCATCACATTTGGGGTCATCTGCTTGCAGGTAGCACTCAGTTGGCCTGATTGTCAAAGTCTTGGGTCCTGTGTTGGTTGCTATCTCATCTTCCATGATGTCAGGTAATCAGGGGTATAAAGCATGCAGCCGACTCCATTACATCAGTTTTTCTTGCCGTGTGGTGCCCGAAGCAGAAGCAGTTCACAAGTGCTGGTCGGCCGACTCCTGAAATATTCGTTTTTGAGTTTCAGATCCAAAGTCTTCAACTAAGCTAAGTACCCCATTGGGAATCATTTTTCTTGCTCTAAACCGATGTCAGTAAAAGTTAACAATTGTATTTCTTGTGGAAAGCAAATACCTCATAAAGATTTTCATTCGTACTGCATTTTTTGCCTAGGCCCAGACCACGATGTACCTCGCTGTCGGTTTTGTGCCTTATTCAACCCCCGTACTATTTGTCGTCTGTTCATTTTCGCATCTAAATATTTTGGTACTCGGTTCAATTATCCAGAAATGGCTTCGGTAAGCCACCCGACTACCGACATTCTGAAAAAACGCAAAGATAAAGACAGAGACAGGCCGCATAGGTCCAAAGCTGCTGACAACGTTTCTCCTAAGCTAGTCGCCAGTTCGCCGGTACTCAGTGAGGCGCTTTCGCAGCCCCTTATACTCTCTACTTCAGATTTGCAGGCCTCTACTGAGACCCATTCGGAGTCCAGTATGCCGTGAGATGCTTTTTCAACTGTGGAACATGCGGATGTCTCTACCTTGGATGGGTCCGGAGCCGCTGTGCAGGCACCGGCTTCTGAGGGTATATTCAGGCCTACTGACTTGCATATTAAACCGATGCCATCTTCTTAAAGGTTTAAAACTCGATCAATGCCTAGAAAACCGATGCCCAGACCACATGGTTAGGTCCCTGTGCCTAAAAAACAAATAATAAGAATGGCTGAAGACCTTATTACTCTAATCAGGGGAAGCCACCCTTCTCCCTCTGAGACCCAGGACTGATTTTCCTTCTGATTCTTCTGATCAGGATTCTGAAATTTCTGTTTTCTCTGATGACCAGGAGTTGCCCTTATTTACCTATGAGGATTCTGATGCAGAGGACTCCATTCACTCTGCTTCCCTCCAGAGGATTTCTCTTTTGGTGAAACCTTGCATACTCTTAGGGAGCATTTCTGCTGGGAAAGCCAGGATTACTCTGACTCCAAAAAGAGGCTTAGGGAATTCTTACTCCTGCCTCAACACAGGCCTTTAGCTATCCCTCCTGTACTGGACATTGTAGAAGATGCCTTCTCGGAATATAGCCTGGCTCCTGACTCTTTACCTCCTGCTCCTAGAAAACCTGACAGGTATTACAGGGTACCTGACTCTCACAAGTTCCTTTTTAAAAATCCTACTGCGGATCCTGAGACCATTTCACAGGGTCCCAAGGGCATTAAGGCTACTACTGCCAAGAACCCTACCCCCTCTGATAGAGATTCCAGGGCCTGGATAGATGGGGTAAGAACGTATACACTTCTGCAACTTTGGCATTAGGGCCTTAAACTGCCAGTTTCATATATTAAAGTATCAGCAACATATTATTGGATTGCTTAAACAGAAAATGATGATAATTCCTGACTGCTGAAAATAAAGAATTACAGGATTTAATGCATTCTGCTGAACAAGTTGGAAAACATACTTAGTAATGTGGTTTTGATTCATTAGAGGCATCTTGCAGGGCTGCTGTCACTGGGTCTGCACTTAGAAGGCATGCCTGGCTTAAGGAGCAATCTTTGCCAGATCATGTTAAAGCTAAATTACTGGATGCTCCCTTAAACCAAGACTGCCTGTTTGGCAACAAAGCAGAAGAAGTACTTAAAAAGATGGAGGAAAAAGCTAAAGCTATGCAAACTGTTAAAGATTTCCTGCAAGTACACCCTCCCAGATTTAGTAGGCAGTAGAGAATTGGTCCTTTCCTGCCTCTTTCAGGCCTTCTCAGTCCAAACCCAGAACCAACAGAACACCCAGGCTTCAGTCCCAAGGTACTCACTGGCCTAAGCAGTGGGGGGCTCCAACTTCCAAAGCAGGGAGTAGTAAGACTCCCCCTATGGTAAACTGTCTCAATGACTTAACTTTAAACCTTTCAAGCCCTGCTCTACTGACTGTTCCTTTAGGGGGAAAGATTGCCCTGCATGCAAAAAATTGGGACCTCATTACCCAGGACAAATGGGTTCTAAATATAGTTTTCCAAGGATACAGATTCCACTTCCAGTCCTTACCAACCCCAAACGGTTGGCCAGACCTACTCCCAAATCAGTTGGCAGGGGCTCAAAAGCAAGTTCTCTCTCTTCTAAGCATCAGGGCTATTCAACCTGTTCCAAAAAATAATGGGGGCAAGGTTTCTACTCAAGACTTTTCCTGGTGCCCAGAAAAGACAATTCCTGGCGTCCTATCCTGGACCTGTCTATCGTGAACACCTTTTTGGTAATCCCAAAATTCAAGATGCTAACTCTTCATCGGCTGCTTCCCATGCTAGGCAAAGATGCCTGGTTGGCAACGCTGGATTTAAAGGAAGCCTACTTGCACGTCCCAATAAGGGAATCTTGCAGAAGATACCTACGCTTCAGAGCAGGCTACATGCACTATCAGTTCTCTGCACTGCCCTTTGGCTTATCTACTGCGCCCAGGGTATTCACAAAGTGCCGAGCTCCAGTCATTGCATTTTGCAGACAAAGGAATATTCAAATATACCCATACCTGGACAATTGTCTAATTCAGGCAGAAAGCCAGGACATACCATTAAATCATCTGGCATTTGTAAAGAAATTGCTAACTTCTCTGGGGTACACCATAAACGAAAAGAAATCACATCTTGTACCTTGCCAACAAATTGTATTCCTGAGAGCAAGCTTGAATACAACTTCCCAGATGGCCTACCTCATGCCAGAGAAACAAGTTCATGACAATTATTGGTAAGAACGAACAACACCACTGTTATGTGGTACATAAACAAGCAGGGGGGAATCCACTCATACCCTCTCTGCAGACTAGCCATGGCTCTGTGGAACACAGCCTTGAGCTACCAAGTGCACCTACAGGCTCAATTCTTGCCAGGAAAGCTAAATACACTGGCAGATGATCTAAGCAGAAATCTCATGGACCCACACGAGTGAAAACTGGAACCAAAGATATTCAACATGTTGAGAAACAAATGGAGGACCCCAGAGATGGACCTGTTTGCCTCCTCCGCAGAACTACCAATTGGACAAATTCTGCACAAGGACTCCCCACAAACAAGCTTGGAAAGTGGATGCCCTGTCCTTCACCTGGAAAAAGCTTGGAAAGTGGATGCCCTGTCCTTCACCTGGAAAAACCTATCAGTTTATGCCTTTCTCCCTCTGCCTCTCCTCTCCAAGGTACTACTAAAGATCAAACAGGACAAACCAAGGACAATAATGATTGCACCAGACTGGCCACGCCAACACTGGTACCCCCTCTTGCGCAGTGTGTCACTGCTGGCACCATGGCAACTGTCTCAGACCCCTGCCCTGCCCTGCTGTCCCAGCAGGAGGGCCAGATTCTGCACCCACAACTTCAAACCCTGAACCTAGCAGCCTGTCTAATTGCCTGATCTCTCTGTTACTATCCCTCAGTAAGCAAGTGATGGATGTCATTCTGGATACAAGAAGGCCTAGTACTAGAAAATCCTATGCTGAAAAATGGAAAAGATTCTGTTCCTGGAGCCAAACTCAGGGGAATGGGCACAACAGCGCCCAGTTTGCCTCATATTCTTCAGTACTTAACTGAGATGCTTCACAAGGACCTTTCCTTTTCCTCCATCAAAATTCATGCCTTAGCCATTTCAGCTCATTACAATACAGAACCACCCCTTTTTTCTCATCCACTGCTGAAGCAATTCCTCAGAAGGGCCAAAAACGTAAGATCAACCAGGAGAGCCCCTACTCCAGCCTGGGACCTTAACTTTGTATTGGAAAAGCTCACTCTACCTCCCTTTGAGCCATCTGCAAAGGCAGAGTTGAAATTCCTTTCTTGGAAAACAGCTTTCCTTCTAGCCATCACTTCAGGAAGAAGGGTGTCTGAATTACAGGCCCTCATGGCAGTGGATCCTTTCATCATCTTTCATGTGGACAGGGTGTCCCTCAGGAGCAATCCCTCCTTCATGCCCAAGGTGGTATCCAGTGTGGCCCTTAATCAGCCCATTCATTTGCCGACCTTCTTTTCTAATCCACAGAACAAAGGGGAACGAATACTGCACTCCTTGGACGTACACAGACAACTTAGATTTTACTTGGACAGGATTAAGCCTCTCAGGAAATCTGAACAGCTGCTGGTTACATTTGGTACAGGGGCAGAGGGGAAGGTCATTTCAAAGCAAACCATTTCTAAGTGGATAGGCCATTGTATTAATTTCTGCTGTAAACACCATGGAAAACCTATCCCACAGGGGATAAGACCACATTCAACCAGGGCTGCATCTACCTCTACAGCCTTTCTCAGAGGTGTCCCTCTCAGGGACATCCTAGAAGCTGCTACCTGGACTTCTGTACATAACTACCAAGCATTACCACATGCCAATTTTTTCTAAATCAGGAGCTGGCTTTGCCATTGCAGTCTTGCAGGGCCTTATAGCTGGTCCTAATGCTATCTAATTACCTCCTTCCATCCTTAGCTTTGGGAATCTACCCAAATGTGATGACTGCAACAGTGAAACACGAAGAACATAGTACAGTTGTGTACACTTACCATAAATGTAGATGTTTGAGTGTATTCACTGTTGCAGTCCTGGTTACCTTCTCTCCAGCCCCCTGACTTCTGTTGACTATACCTCTATTCTTGTTTACTATGCTTAAAGCTTTTTTGTGTATTTGCTTTTTTGTTGGAGGTGTAACCTTGTATATAATTGCTTCCCATTATGTGGGCACCTGACATTTGGGGCAAGAAAAACTGATGTAATGGCGTCGGCTACATGCTTTATACTCCTGACTACCTGACGTCATGGAAGATGAGACAGCAACCGATGCAGGACCCAAGACTTAGATAATCAGGCCCACTGAGGGCTACTGCAAGCAGATAACCCAAATGTGATGACTGCAACAGTGAATACACTCGAACATCTATGTTTATGGTAAGTGTACACAACTGTACTTTCTCAGCGCTGCCCTTTGGCTTATCTACTGCACCCAGGGTATTCACAAAGTGCCTAGCTCCAGTCATTGCATTTTGCAGACAAAGAAATATTCAGATATACCCATACCTGGACAATTGTCTAATTCAGGCAGAAAGCCAGGACATACTTATAAATCATCTGGCATTTGTAAAGAAATTGCTAACTTCTCTGGGGTACACCATAAACTAAAAGAAATCACATCTAGTCCCCTCTCAACAAATTGTATCCCTGGGAGCAATCTTGAATACAACTTCCCGGATGGCCTACCTCACACCAGAGAAAGAAGTTCATTTGACAGCCTACTTCGAACTGCTGGCCACAAAGACTGAGCTATCTGCAAGGAAAATACTGCAAGCCCTGGTGTTCATGGCCTCTTGCATACTACTGATTCCATATGCAAGACTGCATATGAGGAAAGTACAGTGGTATCTAAAAAGCCTATGGTGTCAACATTCTCAGGATCTAGAATCAATGATTCATATCATACCTTGTCTAAAGATAGTGTTCCTTTGGTGGGCAGAGGCCTGCCACCAAAACAAGGGACTGCCATTCACTCTACCCCCTGACGCCCAAACCCTAACAACAGACAATGCATGGGGGGCTCACTTGGCAGGGCAGTGCATTCAGGGCAAATGGAACCCAAATCAAATGCACCTGTATCAATGAAAAAGATATGTTAGCTGTACAAAATGCTCTGACACCCTTCAAGGACCACATTCTTCCAGGACAATTATTGGTAAAGACGGACAACACCACTGTTATGTGGTACATAAACAAGCAGGGGGGGATCCCACTCATACCCTCTCTGCAGATTAGCCATGGCTCTGTGGAACACAGTCTTGAGCTACCAAGTGCACCTACAAGCTCAATTCCTGCCAGGCAAGCTAAATACACTGGCAGATGACCTAAGCAGAAATCTCATGGACCCACACGAGTGGAAACTGGAACCAAAGATATTCAACATGTTGAGAAACAAATGGGGGAGCCCAGAGATAGAGCTGTTTGCCTCCCCTCAGAACTACGAATTGGACAAATTCTGCACAAAGACTACCCACAAACAAGCTTGGAAAGTGGATGCCCTGTCCTTCACCTGGAAAAACCTATTAGTTTATGCCTTCCCCTCTGCCTCTCCTCTCCAAAGTGCTGCTAAAGATCAAATAGGACAAACCAAGGACAATACTGATTGCACCGGCACCAGACTGGCCACGCCAACACTGGTACCCCCTCTTGCACAGTGTGACACTGCTAGAACCAAGGCACCAGCCTCAGACCCCTGCCCTGCTGTCCCAGCAGGAGGGCCAGATTGTGCACCCACAGCTTCAAACCTTGAACCTTGCAGCCTGGCTAATTACCTGATCTCTCCGTTACCATCCCTCAGTAAGCAAGTGATGGTTGTCATTCTGGAGGCAAGGAGGCCTAGTACTAGAAAATCCTATGCTGAAAAATGGAAAATAATCTTTTACTGGAGCCAGACTCAGGGGATGGGCACAGGAGTGCCCAGTTTACCTTCATATTCTTCATTACTTAACTGAGACGCTTCACAAGGGCCTTTCCTTTTCTTCCATCAAAATTCATCCCTCAGCCATTTCAGCACATTACAATACAGAGCCACCTCTCTTCTCTCATCCACTGCTGAAGCAATTCCTTAGAGAGGCCAAAAACTTAAGACCACCCAGGAGAGCCCCTACTCCAGCCTGGAACCTTAACTTTGTATTGGAAAAGCTCACTTTACCTCCCTTTGAGCCGGGTGCAAATGCAGAGTTGAAATTCCTTTTTTGGAAAACAGCCTTCCTTCTAGCCATTACTTCAGCAAGAAGGGTGTCTGAATTACAGGCCCTCATGGCAGTGGAGCCTTTCATCATCTTTCATGCGGATAGGGTGTCCCTCAGGATCAATCCTTCCTTTATGCCCAAAGTGGTATCCAGTGTAGCCCTTAATCACTCCATTCTTTTGCCAACCTTCTTTTCTAATCCACAGAACAAAGGGGAATGAATACTGCACTCCTTGGACATGCACAGACAACTTAGATTTTACCTGGACAGGACTAAGCCTCTCAGGAAATCTGAACAGCTGCTGGTTGCATTTGCTGCAGGGGCAGAGGGTAAGGCCATTTCAAAGCAAACCATTTCTAAGTGGATAGGCCATTGCATTAATTTCTGCTTTAAACACCATGGAAAACCCACCCCACAAGGGGATAAGACCTCATTCCACAAGGGCTGCATCTACTTCTACAGCCTTTCTCAGAGGTGTCCCTACCAGGGACATCCTGGAAGCTGCTACCTGGTGCTCTGTACATACCTTCACCAAGCATTACCACTTGCTATTTTTTTCTAAATCTAGGGCTGGCTTTGCCACTGCAGTCTTGCAGGGCCTTATAGCTGGTCCTAATGCTATCTAATTGCCTCCTCCCATCCTTAGCTTTGGGAATCTACCCAGATGTGATGACTGCAACAGTGAAACACGACGAACATAGTACAGTTGTGTATACTTACCATAAATGTAGATGTTCAAGTGTATTCACTGTTGCTGTCCTGGTTTACCCTCCCTCCAGCCACCTGACTTCTATTGACTATACCTCTATTCTTGTTTACTATGCTTAAAGCTTTCTGGTGTATTTGCTTTTTGTTGGAGGTGTAACCTTGTATATAATTGCTTCCCATTTTGGGGGCACTTGACACCTGGGGCAAGGAAAAACTGATGTAATGACGTCGGCTGCATGCTTTATACCCCTGACTACCTGACGTCATGGAAGATGAGACAGCAACCGACGCAGGACCCAAGACTTTGATAATCAGGCTGACTGAGGGCTACCTGCAAGCAGATAACCCAAATGTGATGACTGCAGTAGTGAATACACTCCAACATCTACATTTATGGTAAGTGTACACAACTGTACAGTCTCGGGCTCCCATCCTTCTCTGGGCTGGACTGCCTTCTGCGCGATGGAGAGGGCTCTTGCTTCTGGCAGTACTACTCTGATGTTGGAACCCAAGTTTTCACCCCCTGAGCTACAGCTGTCACAGAGCACCTCACCGGGACACCGGGCAGAAAAGCCATAGGACATCCCTATTCAGGGGACCTGCTCTTTCGAGTCCTCCTCAGAGACCCCCACTGAGGAGCCCCTTCGGAAGAGGATGTGCAAGAGGAAGCATGTGAACTCACCCGAGGAATCATTAACTGAAGACACAGATTACGATGATGGTGAAGGGTCCCTCAGTTGTCTCCTGATGATGTCTCCTTCTGAGACATCTTGGAAATACTTAAGCAGAGCTGTGACTGAAAGCCTTCCAACCCTTCTTCTGAGGAGTCCTTGTTCGTGCAGGCTTTCCATGCCTGGCCCTCTACCTCTTGGATGACCCCACCTGCCGACAAGCTCGTCGTGCAGCGAGCTCGGAAGAGCCCTGACTCCATTGAGGTGATACCTTGGAGACCAGACAGAATTCCTTACCCACCTGAGGAGAACCCCCATTGGTCTAAAAGGTTACCACTCGATGCTATGGTGGTGGCGGCGGCAGCCACGAAGAAGGACTTGGCTGAAGAAAGTCCCACTGTCCATCCGCCCAACAGGGAGTCCCGGGCGGTGGACAGACTTGGGAAATGTGTTTTTGCATCAGGGACCTTTGCCATATGGTCCCCGAACTATTTGGCACATTTTACGAGACTCCAGAGGGACTTGATTTCCAAACTCTCTGGGGCTCTCACAGAACAGTTGTCTGACTAGGTCAGGGACAAAGTGGGCTCGCAGCCCTAGAATCAATATCCAACTCGTCCATGAGGTTGCTTTCACATGCTGCTGGGGGGGGGGTGGCTAGAGCAGCGGGTTCAGGCATTGTCATGAGGCGTCATGCCTGGATGCGCATTTGTGACCTCGCAGACCCCTTTAAGTCTTCCTTTCTGAATGCTCCGTTTGAAGCTTCGTCCTTTTTTTGTTCCAAAGTAAAGGACACGCTAGCCATGTGCGAGCAGGATGGAAAGACCTTGTCTGCCATGGGCCTAAGTTTTTCCAACCCATAACGTACCTTCTCCAGGAATCAGAGGAGTGGAAAAATGTGACACACAAAATAAGGTCCTTACCATGCCGCACGTGGTGATGATACCTCCGGGGTAAAAATTCCGGAAGACGCCTCTACAGAGGCAGAGGGGGTCCTCGCAACCAAGGCTACAGAGACTCCTTCTCTGGACAGCCTTATCACAGCTTCTGAGGAGCAACCCAATTGCTTACCTCTGGAAGCAGTTGGGGGTAATTTCTCTCGTGTCTATGGTATAACAGCGAAAGATCAAAAGATCGAACGCTGTTATAACGAACCCAAAACAGTGAAAACGTAAATGAGCGGGCTACCAGAACAGCGATTTTTTTTTTTCCCCCAGGGGAAAAAAATCGCTGTTTCCAAAAAAAAAAAAAAAAAAAAAAAAAAAACCACACACACACTATTTTAAGAGGGAGCCTTCACCCCCCACACACACACCCCCATGTGCCCCTCACCCCCCCACTTAAATATACCAACTCTGGGATCGCACTACAGTGCCAAAAATGGCAAAGTGACAGAAGTCCCAGGGAAAGAATTTGCTTAAAAGCGCTTCGTCATTTTGCGTTTTTGACATTTACAGTTCTGCCAAGACGCATTCGACAGAATGCATCTTCGGTCTTCTGATAGGAACCCATTTCTCTCTGCACCAAGCTGCCTGGCAATCCATTACTACTGATCGTTGGGTGCAGAGTATCATCACCAAAGGTTACACCGTCCCCCTTTCTTATCAGCCAAACCTTCCAAGAAAACCTCCCGACATTCCACCCAGTCAAAGAGAAGAAGCAGCTTCAGAGATAATAAAGCTGTCTCAAAAAAGAGTCATCCAACCAGTCCCACCAGACCAACACAGATCTGGATTCTACTCAAGATTCTTTTTGGTGCCAAAAAAGACAGGACTGGAGACCCATTTTGGATCTCAGCAGCTTAAACAAGACTGTCACCCAAACCAAATTCCAGATGGTCACAGTTCAATCCATTCTCCCTTATTTAAGGGAAGGTGATTGGATGTGCTCGACAGATCTCTGGGATGCGTATTACCACATCAAAATGGGCACACACTCCAGGAGTCTGCTTCGCTTCTGGCTAGGAGACAGTCATTACCAGTTTTGCGCCCTGCCATTCGGTCTGTCTACAGCCCCCAGAGTGTTCACGAAGTGTATGGCAGTGGTCACAGCTCACTTGACACTACTAGGATTGCAGGTGTTTCCATATCTGGACGATTGGCTCTTCACCGCCCCCACCAAGCATCTTCTGGTAACAGCACTGCATTATACTCTCTCTCTCTCTCTCTCTCTCTCTCTCTCTGGGAAAATTGTTGGGAATAACGCTACATTGGGAGTAGTCAAACCTTACTCCTACACAACGAATAGAGTTCATTGAAGCAGTGTTCCATACTCGGTCCTGTCTAGTATCACTCCCAATTCACAGACTCCACCATTTGAGGCTTCAGTTCCGAGTGATACTCTCCCAAACAAAAATCTCAGCAAGTTCTCCAGGCCCTAGCTTCTATGGCAGCTTCAATCCCGATAGTGCCTCTATCGAAGCTACATATGCAGATCCTGCAATGGCTCCTTTGTCAATGGTTCCCAAACTGTCACCCCCTGCATTACCAGATTCGAATAACCAACTCCTGCAAAAAGAACCTCCTTTGATGGATGAGGCCAGATGTAAAACTTTGGAGCTGCCCATTTGAATCCCCTCAGCCCAGAGCCATCGGGACCACGGATGCTTCCCTGATTGGGTGGGGGAGCCATTTCTAAGGCAAGACAGAAAAAGGCACATGGTCCACCTCAAAGGCCCACCTGCATATCGGTGTTCTGGAACTGAAAGCTGTGCTGTTAGCATTGCAGGCCTTTCATTCAGCTCTCCCTTCCGGGAAAATTGCGATTCATCAGACAATATGTCAGTGGCCTGGTATATCAGCAAACAAAGAGCAACCAAGTCCTACCCCTTATGTCGAGAAGCCATGAGAATTTTGCAGTGGGCGATAGCTTCCAACTGCTTTCTGATAGCAAAGCATATCCTGGGGAGCACCAATGTGATTGTGGAAAAATTGAGCAGATGCATCCTCATGCCTCACGAGTGGTCCCTCAACCCTGAAGTGGTGATGGAAATCTTCAGCCATTGGAGCCAGCCTTGCTGCGACCTCTTCACCTCCCCATCAAACAAGTGCAGCAGCTATTTCTCCCTACTTCCCCTGGAGGAGGAGTCACTGAGGAATGCTCTACTCTACAACTGGCCCAAGGGACTCCTTTACACTTAACCTCCTATCCTCCTGATTCCTCAATTTCTAAAGAAAGCTATTCGGTTGAGATGGAGGATGATCCTCATAGCTCCGTTCTGGCCTCAACAAATTTGGTTCCCCTTTCTTCAGCCTCACCTAATATACCCGCCGTGGATTCTGGACCCTCTACAGATTTGATTACTCACCCCCAAGGGCCAAGTCACCCAAATCTGTCCAGTCTCAAGCTGACTGCTTGGTTTCTCCACTTCCATTAGTTGCCAGGCAAGCTAATCTCTCCTCGCCTGCTTGAGACATTATTCTGGCCTCTCATAAACCATCCACCAGAAAACTATATCAAGTTAAATGGAAAAGGTTCTCCATCTGGTCCAAGAATAACATGCTAAACCCTTACTCGGTTCCAGTAACTATGACACTCCAATACCTGGTTAAGTTTTTTGAGATTGGAGCCTCTGCCTCTACTGTACGAGTACACCTAGTGGCAATTTCTGATTTCCATAATGGTATTGATGGCATTCCTCTTTTCTCTTTACGCCTTTGCAAGGCCTTCCTCAAGGGAACCTCTCATATCAGGCCTTCTGTCAGACAGCCTGTGGAACCATGGGACCTCACTTTAGTTCTTCAGTCTTTGACTCAAAACCCTTTTTGAACCTTCTACGAAGTGTGACCTAAAGTTTTTGTCTTGGAAATCCCTGTTTTTAGTAGCCATCATGTCTGCCAGGAGGGTCTCGGAGCTACAAGCTTTGTACATCAAGAGGCCCTATTTGGTCTTTCATAAAGACAGAATATCACTTCGGACTAATCCATCCTTCTTTCCCAAAGTTGTTTCTGAATTCTGCATAAACCAGACCATTGATTTACCTGTGTTCTTTCCCATCTTTGCCAATAGAGGAGAGTACTGCTTTCACTCCTTAGACATTCCTAGACAATTGAGATTTTATCTAGATAGGACCAAATCTATCCGTAAATACGAACAGCTTTTCCTCGCCTTCTCTGGGCCCAGAATAGGAGAGGCTGTTTCCAAGGTTATATTATCAAAATGGCTAAGAGACTGTATACGCTTCCTCTATTCCCTCAGTAACGAATCTATGCCAAAAGTTAAAGCTCACTCCACTAGATCTATGGCAACTTCTGTAGCTTCCCATTCCAGGACTTCATGGATGACATCTGCGCAGCAGCTACTTGGGCTAAGTCTCATACCTTTATCAGTCATTGCAAATTGGACTTGGTCTCCAGAGGGTGAGCTGCCTTCGACTCAGTGGTACTCAGGAATGTTTTTCCATAAGGGCCGCCCATGGACCTCAAGGTAACTTGGGATTCTCTCCCATCAGTGATGAATGGAAAGAAGATTAACAACATCATATAAAGAAGTTATGTCTTACCATAACGTTCCATTTGTGTTGTTCATCTTCTTTCATTCATCACTTCCCACCCTCCTTCCCCCTCCAAAGGCTCCTGGGGGATGCTTTGAGTCTATGTGGTGTGCTGGGTTTTTGTACAGAAGTGGCCTCAGCTTTACTTTATCTTTAGCAAACTCGATCTGAGGTAACAGGGAGAAGAGCATTCTGGGTAGGTACTTGGCTTGAGTTTTTTTGGTTGGCGCAAGCTTGGTAAAGAGGCCGACTTGGTTCTGAGGGCTTGGAACCGAACCCATCAGTGATGAATGAAAGAAGATGAACAACACAAATGGAACATTATGGTAAGACATAACTTCTTTTTATTATTTACCTCTCGTTCATATTTCTTGAGTGATTCTTCTTCTCTAACCTTAACACCTTTGTGATATCCTCATTACCACTGTTGGTAACCTTCCCCTCTCCCTCTTTACCTTTTAAGGCGACCCTTTATATTACCATTGTTATTTCTTTCTATTCTACCAATCTTAGTATTTCTCTCTACCATTGTTGGTAGAATGTGTGTGTGTGTGTGTGTGTGTGTGTGTGTGTGTGTGTGTGTGTTTGTTAGCCATTTTTTGGTGACTTTTCCTTTACAAAATGGGGGAAAAACAAAAGGGCACTTCAGGTTTCTAGCAGTGCTGAGACTGTGGGCGTAAGATGCCTAATTCAGATGGGCATTGTTCTTGTATTTGCTGTTTGGCTGCGCCCCATTTGGATATTGATTGTTCGATCTGCCAGGCCTTCCGTACCAGGGCCTTGGTAGAAAGACGTAATAAGTTGATTTTAAAAGGGATGCTAAAATCCTCCTTCGATGAAGTCTTGTCTAAGTCAGATCCTGCTCCCTCCTGAAAATCTGACCAAACAAAAAAGAGGAATCATTCGGTGCCGAGTTCCCCTATGGCACCCGGAGACTAAGAAGCATAAGTCTTCTGTTCTATCAGTCTCCTCGGAACCAAAGACTAAGGTTCCAAAATTAGCAGAAAAAGAATCTTCGGCACCAGCTTCTTTGTTACGGCACCAAAAACTTTGGCACCAACATTGAGACTGGCTTCTCTAGTCTTCCAGTTGGTACTGACCTCAACATCTGCACCACAGAAGATTCGGCCCACCCCTTCGGTGCCGAAGTCTGAACCTTTTCTTGTTCCCAGGAAAAGGTATTCCCCTTCCATAAACCCCCTTTGTGGGTCTACTAGCCATTCCCTTTTTTGAAAGGCCAGTATCTCCTTTGGGGATGTCTGTCCAGTGTTCAGGAGTCTTTCAGAGGTAGACGTTGTGAGATTGGTGGATAATCTTTTGGCGGCCAAGGGATCTTCCTGCCCTCTCTCAGACCTCTCTCGCCTCTGGAGTTGTTTTTTTTTCTCCTTGGACTCCTCCGGATTTTCCTTCTCTGACCCCCTCAGGAGGCTTAGAGCCCACCACTTTGATTTCCCCAGTTCCAGCTGTCCTAGTGCCGACAGACACTCCTCCTTCGGCTCCAGGGTATGCTCTGACATCTTTGGTTCCCTTGGAACTGGAGATTCTCAGGGCTATAGCTCATCTGTCAGTTCTGAGGGTTTCAGATCAGTTCCTATACTTTACTCAGAGTTGTCCTTGGCTCTCGGAGCCCTAACATTTTTGGGTGCTTTCTCGGCTTCTGCTTCAGATGGCAGTCCTTCAGAGTGGGGTGTGACCTCTGTTCTGAGGTTGTCTTTCTCGGTTCTGGGCTCCCATCCCTCTTTGGGGGCACCTGCTTTCCAGGTCATGAGAAGGCATTAGCCTCTGTGGGCTCTCAGCTGGCCCCTTCTGTATCAGAGTGTCATATGTCTGTATCTTCTAGTCCAGAGCTGCCATGATCTTCCATTTCAGGACAGCGAGCACCGAAGCTGCAAGTTACCCTTGTACAGGGCTCCTTTTCTTTAGAGTCTTCCTCAGAAGTTCCCACTGAGGAATGACCCCAAAAGAAGACATGTAAGGGGAAGCACTTAGATTATCTGGAAGACTCCGTCACAGAAGACACGGACTTCGATGAAGGGGAGGGTTCCCCCTGGTCACCCCCTGAAGATGTCTCCTTTGCAGATGTCCTGGAGATCCTAAAACAGAGGGGGGGTGATTGGAAGCCCAAAGACCTGTCCTCCGAGGAATCCATGTACTTGCAAGCCTTTGGTGCTCATCCATCTACTTCCTGGATGACCCCGCCTGCTGATGACATCATTAAACTGATCATGCAGCAGGCGTGGATTCCATAGAGCCGATCTGGAGACTAGACAAAATCTTATTAGCACCTGAAGATCAATATTGGTCAAAGGGTTTAGCAGTAGATGCCATAGTGTTGATCGTGGCAGCCACCAAGAAGGAACTTGCCGATGAGTCCAACTGTCCACCCACCTAACCGACAGTCTAGGATGATGGACAGATTTGGAAAACAGGTCTATGCTTCATCGACCTTCACTCTAAGGTTCTTGAATTTCATGGCACACTTTACAAGATTCCAGAGGGATCTGATTAAAATTATTGGATATCCCTGCTGGAGCTGTGTCTGATGAGGTGTGGGATAAGGTTGCTTCTCAGCTGGCCATCCTGGAGTCTATATCAAACTCATCCATGTGGCTCATCACTCATGCAGTTGAGGGGACAATCAGAGCAGCGGGTTAAGGCATTGCCATAAGGCGTCACTCCAGAATGTTCTTATGTGAGTTCACGGAGTCTTTCAAGTCTTCCTTCATCAATCTCCCTTTGACGTATCATCTTTATTTGGGCCCAAAGTCAAAGACACACTAGCCAGGTGCGAAAAAGATAGAAAGACCCTTTCTGCTGTGGGCATTTGTTTTTGTACTCCTCAGCGATCCTACTCCAGGAATCAGAGGAGTGGGAAGATGTGGTTCAAGAAGTTCCAAGGGCCTTTTCAGGACACATGTGGTGGTAGCTCCCTTGGGGTAGAGGGGCAAGCTCTAATGGAAGACGACCACCCCAAGTTAGAGGTGGCCCACAAAATCAGGGCTCCAGGCACTCCTTCTCTGGATAATCATACCAGCGCTCCTGAAAGGAGGTCCGATTGCTTAAATCTGGAAGCAGTCAGGGGAAGACTCACTGCACCATACAGCCTGGCAACTAATAACTTCCGATACTTGGGTGCAGAGAATCATTGCAAGAGGTTATCATATTCCCTTTATTCTCTTTCCAAGATCACAAAGAAGAGTCCCTGATGTACCACCCAATCAGAGGGTCCAAGCTGCCTTGGAGATTAAAAATCTGCTAGGATAAAGGGTCATCCAAGAAGTCACACCAGACCAGATAGGATTCAGATTTTACTCAAAGTTCTTTTTAGTGCCAAAAAGACAGGGGACTGGAGAACCAATACTGGATCTCAGCCTTCTGAACAAGTTCATTCAGCAAACAAAATAAATTCCGTTTTAGTCTGTACTTTCCTTTCTAGAGGAAAACTACACAGGTTACAATACATAAACTTGATTTTTTGTAACTATTAGACTAGAGCAATCATTCAGAGATTTCTAATACATTGTACAACTTCTGATAATCCTGCTTATGAAATCACTTTGTATAAATTCTATATTACCTCACATCGATTCTTATTGACTCTATATTGATTTTTGTTTTGTTTGATATTGATTTTATTGATTTTTGTTGTGTTTGATATGTCTGTACATGGAGCTTTTCTCCTTGGGCTTCCATTAAAAAAGGGCTCATTTTGGCCCAATGGACTCTCCCGGGTAACAAACTGCAAATAAAATAAATAAAATGATTGGATGTGTTCTATAGACCTTCAAGACATGTATTACCACAAAAAAATAGACAAACGCTCTAGAAGGATTCTCCCCTTTTGGTTAGGAGCCAGTCATTTCTAGTTCAGAGTACTGCCCTTTGGTCTCACCACAGCCCCCAGGGTGTTCACCAAATGCATGGCAGCAGTCACGCCTCATTTGAGACTATATGGATTTTGGGTGTTTCCTTACTTAGACGACTGGCTCCTCACCACCCCCACCAGGCGTCTACTGCTTCAAGCCACAAATTTCATCCTGCATCTTTTCAACTCTTTGGGTATACCGGTCAAAAAGAAAAATCACAGCTGATTCCAACACAAGACCTAGAGGTTGCAGGAGCGTGCCTCAATACAGTTTCTTGTGTGGCTTCTCTCCCTCTTTACAGACTACAAAAAGTATGGTCTCAAGTACAATTTATCATACCCAAAGACAAAGTCCCCGCATGACTATTACTTAAGTACTTCTTGCAAGATTTCATATGTGGCTACTTCACTGGCTCTTAGCTCCACAATGGTCCATCCTAACGCATCCAATGACTTGTCTCATTTTAATAACCACCAGTCACTGCAAGAAGAATCTATCCAGGTGGATGCAGTTAGAGGAAATTCTTCTGGCCATCCCTTCACTCCCTCTCACCTCAAGGCCATAGTGACCATGGATGCCTCCCAGATCGGGTGGGTGGGGGACATTAACTGAGAAGAACAGTCCAAGGCACTTGGTCTCTGCAATAGGCCATTTTATACATCAGTGTTCTGGAATTCAGGGCATTGTTCTTAGCATTGCAAGTCTTTCAATCTGCCCTCCCTGTGAGGCAGTTGCAATTCAGTCCAACAACACGGCAGTGGTTTGGTACATCAGCAAGCAGGGTGGAACCAGATCTTAACCCCTGTGCCAGGAAGCTCTCGGGATATAGTAATGGGTGATATCTTCCAACCGCTTTTTAGTAGCAATGCATATCCTGGGGAGCTCCAACATGATAGTGGACAAACTGAGCAGATGCATTCTTCTGTCTCATGAGTGGTCTCTCAATCCCAAGGTGGCGATGGAAATTTTTCATTGATGGAGGCCAGCCTTGCTGCAACCTCTTTGCTTCCCCAGTGAACCACAAATGCAGCAGCTATTTTGCCCTAATCCCTCCTCACGGGGAGTCCCAGAGAAATGCTCTCCATCTTGATTGGTCCTCGGGACTTCTCTATGTCTTCCCCCCCTTTCCCTTGTTCTTGAAGAAAGCCGAAAGGTTGAGAAGCAAAGTAATCCTCATTGCACTCTTTTGGAAAAGACAAGTCTCTAGTTCCCCTTTCTTTGGCCTCACCTGATTCACCATCTATGGATTCTGGACCTAGTTCCAGACTTCTTGTCTCACCCACAGGGACTGATGCATCCCAACCTTCACAGTCTCAAACTGACAGCTTGATTTCTCCAATTCCATTAGTTGCCAGGCAGAGTAATATAGCTTCCTCATTACAAAAAACTCTTCTGGCTTCTCATAAAACATCTAACAGGAAACTCTATCTTAACAAATGAAAGGATTTTCAATTTGAGCCCATACAAATAATTGTTGACAAAGTTTTAGAATTTTTAGCTTCCCTTTTCGATCAAGGAGCTTCTGCTTCTACCATTAAAGTTCAGTTAGCAGTCATTTCAAATGTCCACAATGGCTACAATGATCATTTTTTAATTTCCCATCGTTTATGCAACATTTTTCTTAAAGCCCCAATTCATGGACCCTATAGCTCCATGGACTCTGACCCTGATTTTACAATCTTTGGTACTCCCACCCTTTGAACCAGCAGCAACTTTCCATCTCAAATTTCTGTCGTGGAAAACTCTTTTACTAGTGGCCATTACTTCAGCTAGGAGTGTTTCTGAAATTCAAGCATTATGTGCAAAACCCCCATGTTCTTCGTGTTTCACTGTTGCAGTCATTACATTTGGGCAATCCTGCTGCCAGGTTGCCCTTAGTCGGCCTGAATTCCAAAGTCCTGGGTCCTGCGTCGGCTGCTGTCGCCCCTTCCCTGACGTCAGGTCATCAGGGGTATAAAAGATGCAGCCGACGAAATTTTCTTTCATCTTTCTTGCCGCGTGGTGCCCGAAGCAGAAGCAGTTCGCAAGTGCCGGTCGGCCGACTCCTGAGATTTTCGTGTTCGAGTTTCAGATCCGAAGTCTTCAATAAAGCTAAGTACCCCATTGGGGAAACTTTTTTCTTGCTCCACTCCGATGTCAGAAAAAGTTAATAATTGTATTTCTTGTGGAAAGCAAATACCTCATAAGGACTTTCATTCTTACTGTATTCCTTGCCTAGGCCCTGATCACAACGTTGCTGGTTGTCGGTTTTGTGTTGGATTTAACCAACGCACTATTAAGCGTCAGTATGATTTTGCTTTAAACTATTTTGGACGCCGGTTTAATTATCCAGAAATGTCGTCAGATAGCCATCCGACTACAGTAGTTCACAAAAAACACAAAGAAAAGGAGAGAGATAGACAACCGAGGCCCAAAACCGACGACGAAGCTTCTCCTAAGCCAGTCGCCGGTTCTCAGTGAGGCGCTTTTGCAGCCTCTGATGCCCACTACGTTAGAGTCGCAGGCCACTACCGACTCCCACGTGGAGTCAGCCATGCCGCTGGAAACTCAAGGTATTGGAGCCTCGGATACTATTCCTTCAGATGGGTCCGGAGCCGCTGAGCAGGCACCGGCTTCTGAGGGTGTATTCAGACCTAAGCATCTTTACATTAAACCATCCTCAGCTTCAAAGGCAAAGACTAAAGTACCTTCTAAAGCAAAAAACAAACTCAAGAGCCACGTGGACAGGCCTCTATACCCAAAAAACAGATGCTCAAAATGGCCAAAGACTTAATTACCTTGATCAAGGGTTTCCATCCCCCTCCTGATAAGAGGCCTAGGCAAGAGACTGACTATGAATCTTCAGATCAGGTTTCTATTCCTTCTGATTCCGTTTCTGATCAGGAATATTCTCTTCCCCCCTATGAGGATTCTGATGCTGAAGAATCTATACCTTCAACTTCTCCTCCAGAGGACTATTCATTTGGGGAAACTTGCATACCATGAGGAAGCATTTCCACTGGGAGAGCCAAGATTTTTCAGAATCTAAAAAGAGGCTCAGGGATTTCCTTTTACTACCTCAACACAGGCCACTAGCCATTCCAGCTGTGTTAGATATTGTAGATGATGTGTTTTCGGAGTCTAGTCTTACCCCTGACTCCTTACCTCCAGCTCCTGTTAACCTGACAGATATTACAGGGTTCCTGACTCTCATAAATTTATTTTTAAAAACCCTGCTGCAGACCCAGAAACTATTTCACAGGGTCCCAAAGGAGTTAAGGCTTCCACTGCAAAAAACACCTACCCCCTCTGACAGAGATTCTAGGGCACTGGATAGATGGGGAAAAAAAAGTTTACACATCTGCTACCTTGGCTATAAGGGCCTTAAACTGTCAGTTTCATAAGCTCAAATATCAGCAACATGTCATGGCATTGCTTAAACAGAAAATGTTATTAAACTCTGAATGTGCAGAAAACAAGGAAATGCAGGATTTATTGCCTGCAGCTGAACAAGTTGGAAAGCATACTTTGCAATGTGGTTTTGATTCTTTGGAGGCCTCCTGCAGGGCTGCAGTTACGGGATCTGTAATTAGGAGGCATGCTTGGTTAAAGGAACAAAATCTGCCTGATCATGTTAAAGTTAAATTATTAGATGCACCTTTACAGCATGATACTTTGTTTGGTGTTAAGGCAGAGGAGGTGTTAAAGAAAATGGAGGACAAAGCTAAATCTATGCAAACTGTCAAATATTTTTTACAAGTACAGCCACCTAGGTTTAGTAGACACTGGCCTACAAAGAATTGGTCCTTTCCGGTGTCAGACCTCAAAGGGGCAGATCCAAGGTGCAAGGGGGTGCTTCTACCTCCAATGTTGGAGAAGACAAATCACAACCATACAGGAAACAGTCCCAATGACTTCCCCCTGCCTGCACCAAGCACTTATCTCCTGGCAGCACCCTTAGGGGGGAAATTAGCACTTTTTTTCCTCAAAATTGGCACATTATAACCCAGGACAAGTGGGTTCTAAATATCGTGTCACAAGGGTACAAGTTCTGTTTCCATACCCTGCCAAAGGCAAATGGCTGGCCAGATCTGCCAAAAAATCAATGGGCAGAGGCACAAAAACAAGTCTCATCCCTCATGGACATGGGGGCCATTCAGCAAGTACCAGAGCAAGAGCAGGGACAAGGATTTTACTCAAGACTGTTCCTGGTACCCAGAAAGGACAAGACCTGGAGACCAATACTGGACCTATCTATTCTGAACACATTCCTGGATATACCAAAATTCAAGATGATGACTTTGCAGCAGCTTCTGCCCATGCTGGGCAAGAACGCTTGGCTGGTGACTCTAGACATAAAAGAAGCATACCTGCATGTCCCAATCAGACAGTTATGCAGAAGATACCTCAGATTCAAGGCTGGCTCAATGCATTACCAATTCTCTGCACTGCCCTTTGGCTTATCTACTGCCCTTTGGCTTATCTACTGAGCCTAGGGTCTTCACAAAGTGCCTGGCACCAGTAATTGCATTCTGCAGATAAAGAGGAATGCAAATATATCGTTACTTGGATAACTGTCTAATTCAAGCAGAGAACAAGGACATTCTTCTACAGCATCTGGTGTTTGTGAAAAGACTTCTAACATGCCTAGGGTACACAGTCAACGAAAAGAAATCAAAACTAGTACCGTCTCAAGAGATAATATTCCTGGGTGCAAGCTTAAATACAACTGCCCAGATGGCTTATCTCACGCCAGACTAACAAAGGCAACTGACTACCTATTTCAAAATGTTGACAGCAAGGGCCCAGTTATTTGCAAGAAAAATTCTGCAGGCTTTGGGCTTCATGGCATCCTGCATCCTACTAATTCCATATGCAAGACTGCATATGAGGAAACTTCAATGGTACCTAAAAAGTGTTTGGACTCAACATTGCCACAGCCTGGAAACAATGGTTACTCTCATTCCCTGCCTACAACAGGAGTTTCGATGGTGGGCAATGGCTTGTCACCAAAACAAGGGACAGCCATTCACATTACCCCCAGCCAGGCAGACACTAACAACAGATGCATCAGATTATGCCTGGGGGACCCACATGGCAGGAAGGTGCATTCAGGGGACATGGTCCTCAACCCAAATGCATCTACATATCAATCAAAAAGAGATGCTAGCTGTTCAGAATGTCCTGACAGCCTTCAAGGACCTACTTCCTCCGGGACAACTACTGATAGACGGACAACACCACGGTCATGTGGTATATAAACAAGCAGGGGGGCACACATTCTTACCCCCTTTGCAGACTAGCCATGACTTTGTGGGACACAGCATTAACTTACCAAGTACATCTGCAGGCACAATTCCTGCCAGGAAGGAAAAATACTCTGGCAGATGAACAAAGCAGAAACCTCCTGGATCCCCACGAGTGGCAGCTGGATCCACAAGTCTTCAGCATGATAACAAGGAAATGGGGATGCCCGGACATATATCTATTTGCCTCCCCTCACAACTACCAACTAAAAGGATTCTGCACAAGGACTTATCACAGACAAGCATGGAAAGTGGACGCCCTATCTTTCAGCTGGAAAAATCTATCAGTATATGCCTTTTCCCCCACTGCCTCTCCTCCCCAAGGTACTCCTAAAGGTCAGACAGGAGAAGCCAAAAATGATACTGATTGCCCCAGACTGCCCCGCCAGTACTGGTTCCCAATCCTGAAGAACTTGTCTCAATGCCCAGCTTGGACCTTATCTCAAATATTTCATCTACTGTCCCAGCAAAACAATCAGATCCTGCACAGCCAACTCAGGACTTTAAACCTGGCAGCATGGCGGATAATGTAGTCATACAAAACACACCTCTCAGTAAAACTGTGATGGATGTCATCTTGGAGTCCAGAAGGCCTAGTACTAGAAAATCTTATGCTGGAAAATGGAAGATATTCTGGGCTTGGAACCAGGCATAAGGAACTGATGCAGCTGTGCCAAATATTCCTCAGATTTTGCAATACTTAACTGAGATGCTGGACAAAGGCCTATCTTTTTCATCTATTAAAATTCATGCCTCTGCCATTTCGGCTCATTACAATACAGAGCCACCAATCTTTTCTCATCCCTTATTAAAACAGTACCTCAGAGGAGTCAGAAATGTAAGGCCTCCAAGGAGATCACCAATGCCTGCATGGGACCTCAACTATGTCTTGGAAAAACTCACCCTGTCTCCTTTTGAGCCAGCTGCTACTGCTGATATAAAGTTTTTATCTTGGAAAACAGCTCTGCTCCTAGCAATAACTTCTGCAAGACGAGTTTCAGAGCTGCAGGCACTCATGGCTGTGAAACCTTTTATCATTTTTTTATCCAGACAGTGTCTCTCTCTGAGGACAAACCCAACATTTATGCCTAAGGTGGTGTCCAGTGTGGCTCTTAACCAAACTATTCATCTGCCAACTTTTTATCCAAATCCACAGAACAAGGGGGAGAGAATTCTGCATTCTTTGGACGTACACAGACAGCTTAGAGTCTACTTGGACAGAACCAAAGTTTTCAGAAAGACAGAGCAATTACTAGTGGCATATGCTGCAGGATCACAAGGAAAGGCTATCTTCTGCTTCTTACACCATGGCAAGCCAGTGCCTAAGGGCATTAGGCCACATTCAACCAGAGCTGCAGCCACTTCAGCAGCTTTTCTCAGGGGAGTACTAACCAAGGACATTTTAGAGGCTGCTACTTGGAGTTCAGTGCACACCTTTACTAAGCACTATCATCTGCCACTCTACTCTAATCCAGGGCAGGCTTTGCCACTGCAGGTCTGCAGGGCCTCATAGCCGCTCCTAATGCTGTTTAGCTCCAGCCTCCCATCCATAGCTTTGGGACTCTACCCAAATGTAGTGACTGCAACAGTGAAACACGAAGAACATAGTACAGTTGTGTACACTTACCATAAATGTAGATGTTCGAGTGTATTCACTGTTGCAGTCCAGGTTACCCACCCGCCATCCCCCTTTCTTCTGATGGAACCTATCTTTCCTTCTCTGATTTATACAACCTATGTGGTGTATTTGCTGGTAGATGAAGGTAAAGTTTATAATGTTGCATGTATTTATATATATATAAATTTTGGCTACCCTTTTAGGGGGCACCTGACATCTGGGGCAAGAAAAACTAAAGAAAATGGCGTCGGCCGCATCTTTTATACCCCTGACGACCTGACCTCAGGGAAGGGGCGACAGCAGCCGACGCAGGACCCAGGACTTTGGAATTCAGGCCGACTGAGAGCAACCTGCCAGCAGGATTACCCAAATGTAATGACTGCAACAGTGAATACACTCGAACATCTACATTTATGGTAAGTGTACACAACTGTACTTTATCTGATTTTTCATTAAGTTAGGGTTTTGTTGAGAACCAACCCTTCCTTTCTTCCTGAGGTGTTCTCAGAATATAATATTAATCAAACTGTTGATTTGCTCGTTTTCTTCCCCAATTACTTTAATAAAGGTGAACATTGCCTGTATTTACTAGATGTTTACAGGCAATTACATTTCTACCTTGACAGGACCAAAGAGTCTAGAAAATCGGGTCAGTTATTTGTTTCCTTTTCAAGTCTGACTTTGGGAAAACCTGTCTCAAAAGTTACCTTATCAAGAGGCTCAGAGATTGTGTTACCTTCATTCATGATCATAACCACAAGTTACCTGTGCCTGTAAAAGCGCATTCCACCAGGTTAATAGCCATGTCAGCTGTTTTCCACTCCAGGGCATTCATGGATGAAATATGTGCAGTCACAACATGGGCTTCTCCACATACCTGTATCACTCATTACAAACTGGATATAGTCTCCAGGGTAAGAGCATTCCTTTGGCTCTATGCTTCTCAGGAATATCCTTTTATAATGCCACCCAGGACCTAAAGTAGCTGGGGACTCTGTCCCATTCATCCAGAATGAATGAAGATTGACAACATCAGGTAAAGAAGTTATGTACTTACCATGATGTTACATCTGTGTTGTGGATCTTCATTCATTCTCGACAGCCCACCCTCCTCCCCCTGCTACAGATTTCATGGAGGATTGGACACTTGTTCTGGGAACCTGTGGGTTTCACCTTGGACATTGCTTCTACCTTGTGTACCTGTTCTTCTACAGTACTATTTGGCTGCAAACTGGATCTGAGGTAATGGAGAGAGGAGCATTGACTATTGGATACATTAATCACATGAATGGGTTTGCATCTGATGAAGTTTTTTATGAAAACGCAAAGATTTGAGAGCATTTGTGTTTTTCCTACCTGTGTGCTTATCATGTGTACAATAAAGCCTCCTGCTTTGGATCGGTTTGGCTTGGTGCTTCTGTTTACTGGAAACCCCACATATTTGTTTTTTAAAATGTGTTATCAGTAATTTTTTTTCAATAAAATATAAATAGCTGTATTTAACATGTTATGGAATGGCATTTAATTTAGTTTTGAATACAGATTAACAACTGCTTACACTGATGAATCTTGTGGAATCAGTTGCCAAGAATACTGCTTTTTGACCCGATACACTAAATGGGTATTTAAGATCTGCAGTATTAGGATTTCTACTTCAGAATTAATTATATTTGATTGCTTATCATGGGAAAAAAAACTCTACAGGGTCATTGAAATTCTGTGCTTTAAGCTATTTGTGGTGAAGTATCACCTGTGTATGTTAACTGTGTTTTTGGTAAGTTTTGATGACTGATTGTTTTCCAGTCTGGGACAGAATTAAGTGCACTTTTTTTTAAGGAAAGATGCTCATAATTCTTTATATGGTGTATACAATTATGCGGACACTGTTTATAGTTATGGGCAGCCAGATGGCATGTGGTCCGCAAGGCCTGATAGTACATGATTCAGCAATCAAAATACACATCTGTCAAATTGTGTGGTTTACGCCAGCCAGAAACAGTGCAATGTACAAGAGAAAAAATGGCTGTTCAAACATGCAGGTGCAGAACATCATAGGACAGAGTGAACAGCACTGTGAAGGCTAATCACTATGCTTTCCTGTGCACAGATGCAGCCTTTATTAGGTCCTTGTGCAGACCAGGTTTTTGTGTTATTATGCTGGTCACAAACAGATGCCAATATAGTAGCCACAGAAATACTCTAGGTCGTGTTTGGCAACCCAGCAGTGTCTGTATTTGTGTGCTTAGTTGTAGGGAATATAGTTTTCTTAAGAGAAGCTTTAAATGTTATGTAGTCCTATAGGTTGGTACTAGACTGTCAGCCCTAGGGCCTATACAAGCCTAGCCGTAACAATTCCCTGGCTATTTCTTCCCACACTATTTACTTCCGTGGACCCCTGTCTAGCAGGGCGACTGACGTGATCCCTGGGGTGAATTTCCTTTCTCCCATCTAGTCGTCAAGGTTCCTTTTGAAGAGGGTCAAAGAACGCTCTGCTTAACATCTGTCTACCTCGCCAGATGGGTTCAGGGCCAATTTTCAGCTCCGACTCTGCCGATACTAAAGCTTGAGGGCTTTTACTGGCTCGAGGCTAACCCCTATCCCGTGGTGCCACACGGCAATTCACCAGATCTCGTTTGCCGCGAAAGCTTCAAGGTTGTCTCCTTAGTGGCTTGTTGGCTAAGTAGAAGATTTTTTGATAAATCTTAATATTTTTTGTCTAGTTTCTTTATCTTTTTATCTAATTTGTTGTTACTATTACTTGTGTGATTGTTGTGAGTGCTTGGTCCCCTGTCCCACTTTTCTTAGGATTGTACGGCCCGTTTAAATTAGAGGGCCTTTCCTCCCTGACTGCTAGTACTTTATATATATATATATATATATATATATATATATATATATATATATATATAAATCTTTCTTCTCTTTATAGCTTTCCTTGTAGCTATTATTGTTATTATTGTTAGCTTTGTTTTTTTCCTCAGCATGGCCAAACATAAAGATAGAGAGCATAAGGAACACCACCATTCTGGGTTCAAGAAATGCGATAAGTGTTCTCAAAAAATGTCATTGAGCGACAGTCACACCAGCTGTGTGTACTGTCTGGGAGATGCTCATTTACAAGAACCCTGTACTTTTTGCCATGCCTTCAGTACTAGGGTTCTTAATGAGAGAAAACGTAAATTGGTAGACAGGGGTCTTATGACTAGTTCCTTCCAGGATCAGTTGGAACTTGGTCAGACAGCTCCCAAAACTGTGAAGAGAAAATCTCCGATTCCAGCGTCGGAACCATCTAAAAAGTCTAAAGCAATGGAGCCAAGGAGTTCTGGCTCCGATGCCGCTTCTTCTGTCTCGGTGCTGTCGGTTTCTTCGGTGCCGAGGCAACCTTTAGTATCGAGACACTCACCGGTTATCGATCCTATTTCACCAATTTTGAGGTCTCCTATTTTAGAAAGGAGGAGATCTCCTTCCGCCTCCACCCGTTTCTCCAGGACACTTTCAGATGAGGATATCGAGAGGGTGGTGAAGAGTTTGCTCTGTGACCCAACTCTGGCTAAAAAGTTAGCTCTTCCGGAGCCAAAGGCTTCGGAGCTGTCCCATCTCCAGACTACTGTTCCTCCTCCGACTGCTTCGCTCTCAGAGTCGAACACTTTGGGTCCATCTGTGCTGGACCCTTCGGTTCCAAGAATTCTTCCTGCTTCCTTGGAACTGATAACTCTATCCTCAATGTCTCAGTCTGGAGCCGAGGGATCTGGGAGTCGACATTCTCGAGTCGACTTCGAGGGGGATAGTTACCCCGTTTTTTTTCCTTCGGAACTGACCCTCCCTCTCGGTGCTTCGGCTCGACTTAGCTCAGTTCCCACGTCTGCTTCAGAACCTGTCCCTCCTGCTCGGAGCCAAATTTCCGGCTCCTCTGAGCAGAGGTCGTCTTCGGAGCGGGGTGGAAAGGCCTTCGAAGCAATAGAGAAAGCTTTGTCCAGTGCCAAAACCCTGCCTTTGGACCCGATGTCCCACTAGCAGCCGGCAGCAACCTCTTCTCCCCCACCTCTCCCTCAGCATAGGGAACCAGAGACTCAAGCAGCCCCCATTGGAGGTGTCCCCTCTTCTGAGACCTCCCCAGATTATCCCACTGGAGAGCTCCCTCGGAAGAGACTTTGTAAGAGGAAGCACATTGACTTACCTGAATCTGTCACATCAGACACTGATTTGGATGAGTCAGAAGGGTCCTCTTGATCCTCCTCTGAGGATGTCTCTTTTGCTGACATCCTTCAAATCCTTAGACAGAGGGGTGAATGGAAGACCTCTAACCCTACTGAGGATGAATCAGTGTACCTTGAGGCCTTTGGTTCCCGACCTTCCACCTCCTGGGTGACACTGCCTTATGACCAACTCTTGGGGGTCATATCCCGGAAAGCCTGGTCCTTCCTGGGCACAGTGGAGCCTGTCCCGTGGAGGCCAAACAAATTTATGACTGCTCCAGAAGATAAGTACTTTCTTTCTAAGGGAGTTCCTGTGGATGCTTTGGTGGTAGCAGCAGCCACAAAAAAGGAGTTGTCTGGGACATCCTCTAATATCTATCCTCCTAATAGAGTCCTGGACGATAGACAGGTATGGAAAGTGCACATTCTCTTCAGCGGCATTTACCTTACGATCGTTGAATTACCTGTCCCATTTTACTAGACTTCAAAGGGATGTCCGGAAGGAGTTGGGAGACACCCTTCAGAGTTCAAGTAGCATTGGGATCCACGGACAAGGTATCTGCGCAGCTCTCCACCCTTACATCTATAGCTAACTCCTCCATGAGGCTGATTTCCTATGCAGCTGACAGAGTGAGCAGGGCAGCTGCAGCAGGAATTTCTCTTAGGAGACATTCCTGAATGCGTCTATGTAACTTCACGGAATCCTTTGTCTTCCTTTACCAATGTCCCCTTTGATGGTTCAACTCTTTTTGTACCGCAGATAAGAGACTTTGACCAGGTGCGAGCAGGAAGGGAAAACCTTATCTGCTGTCGGAGTCCATGTCTCCCTTCCTTCTAGACCCCATCTCAAGGGTCAAACAGGAGGGAAAATGTGGCTTCGTACATCCCAAAAAGGTTTCCCCTCAGGCACAAGGTCAACCCTCCCCTAGAGGCAGAGGGGGAGGATATAATGGAAGACGCCGCCTTCGCGGCAGAGGATGTGTGCAACATCAAAGAGATAGAGATACTTTTTCTGATCGTCCCTTCCATCGCCCCTGAGGAGTTGTCCAACTGTCCGTCTCTGGAGGCAGTCGGGGGTCGCCTTTCACTGTACCCAAGCACCTGGCTACAAATTTCCCAAGATCGTTGGGTTGTTGTGTCTTTCGGCTTTTCCCGGTTAGGGGTCACTACATCGGAACTCCGGTCTGCTAATGAGTGGCAGTAGAGTTTTACGTGCCGAGTTGCCAACCCTGACGCACAACCTTCAACGAAGGTACGTCCATTCACGCATGTCTCCACACAGAAGACGCTCTAGCTGAGAATCGAACAGGACAACGTCTTACTGTGAGGCGACAACGCTACCGCAGCACCACGGTAAACCGGTCTCTACCAGTCGTGCCACCCATTCAGTTAGACCGTGCAACATCAGAGGTCATCTTGTTGCTTCAAAAAAGAATCATCCGAGAAGTCCCCACAGAGCAAATAGGATCCGGAACTTACTCACGATTTTTCTTAGTTCCAAAAAAGACAGGTGACTGGAGATCAATTCTAGATCTCAGCAAACTCAAGTCTATAAAGAAATTGAAGTTCCTTATGATCACTCTGCAGTCGATATTTCCCTTTATTGGGAAAGGCAATTGGATGTGCTGAATAGATCTTCAGGATGCGTGCTACCACATCAAAATGGACAGGCGCTCCAGAAGACATCTACACTTTCGGCTGGGAGCCAGTCATTTTCAATTTCGAACACTGCCCTTTGGCCTCACTACAGCCTCCAGAGTGTTCACCAAATGCATGGCAGTGGTAATGCCTCACCTGAGACATTAGGGTTGCCAGGTGTTTCCGTACCTAGATGACTGGCTCCTCACTGCTGCCACCAAGCACCAACTAATCAGAACCAAGGACGAGATTCTATCCTTGTGCGGCAGATTAGGCATTACAATAAACCTAAAAATATCAGCCTTATCTCCATCGCAGCATATTGTCTTCTTAGGCTCAGAAATAGACTCAACCACCATGACAACAAAACTGACACCAGAAAAGATAGAATTGTTGCACAACCAAGTCAGATCCTTGCTGAAGTAAGACAAAGTACAGGCCAGGATAGTCCTTCAGGTCCTAGATACTATGGCTTCCACCATTCTCTTAGTTCCCCTAGCCCATCTGCACATGAGAGTACTTCAATGGCTACTGTTTGCCCAGTGGTCAATGCAGGATCTCCCCCTGTTTCACCAAATACTCATCACAAACTCCTTCAAGAAGGCTCTAACATGGAGTTACGTACGGATCAACTTCATCTAGGTCACCCACTTGCTCCCCCTCAACAAAATGCAGTCTTGACCACGGATGCCTCCCAGATAGGGCGGGGGGGGGGGCATTATCTGGGAATGATGGTCCAAGGTATTTGGCAGGATCACGAGAATCACTTGCACATAAATGCTCTGGAGATGAGAGCGGTGCTATATGCGTTGCAAGCACTTCACAGATGTTCTTCTTGTTTCACTGTTGCAGTCATTACATTTGGGTAATCTGTTGGCAGGTTGCCCTCAGTCAGCCTGAATAACAAAGTCTTGGGTCCTGCATCGGTTGCTGTCTCCTCTTCCATGACGTCAGGTTGTCAGGGGTATAAAACATGCAGCCAACTCCATTTTAATCAGTCTTTCTTGCTGAGCGGTGCCCAAAGCCGAAGCAGTTCGCAAGTGCCAGTCGGCCGACTCCTGAAATTTTCGTTTTCGAGTTTCAGAACCGAAGTCTTCAAACTAAAGCTAAGTACCCCATTGGGGAAAATTTTTCTTGCTCCTTACCAATGTCAGTAAAAGTTAATAATTGCATTACTTGTGGGAAGCAAATACCTCATAAGGATTTTCATTTGTACTGTATTCCTTGCCTAGGCCCTGATCACAACGTGCCTTGCTGTCGATTTTGTGCTAAATTTAACCAAAGCACTATCAAGCGTCGGTATATTTTTGCTTCTAAATATTTTGGTTCAAGATTTAACTACCCTGAAATGTCTTCGGTTAGCAATCCGACTACTGGAGTTCACAAAATGTTGGGAGGGTGGCCTAATGGTTAAGGTGTTTGCCTTACAAAAACAAGGTGCAGGGTTTGAGTCTCACAAGGGATAATTGGCTAGGCTTAAAATGGCTTGCAAGGGCAGTTAGCTTAGTACTAATCTATGAACCTATGAAAACGCAAGGAAAAAGACAGACTGTCAAGGTCCAAAAAAGACAAAGCTTCTAAGCCAGTCGCCAATTTGCCGGTACTCAGTGAGTCGCTTTCGCAGCACTTGATACCTGCTACATTTTAGTCGCAGGCCTCTACTGAGACCCATTCGGAGACTGGTATGCTGCGAGATTCGCAAGGTATTGAACCTGCGGATGTCTCTCCCTTGGATGGGTCCAGAGCCGCTGAGCAGGCACCGGCTTCTGAGGGTCTTTTCAGGCCTCAACATTTTTATATTAAACCGATGCTGGAAAAATACACGCCTGGATCCCGACTCGGACAAAACGTTTATTTAATCACAAATTGCACAAAACATTAAGCGCTTTCATCTGTCAAGCAGACTTCCTCAGAATGTTTATACCCTACTACTGCCTTCCTTATATACTCAGTTTGGCGCCAACTTGCAATCAAGATTTAAACACATATACACCCATTTTTTAAAAACAATAATTTCAAAAACTATAATTTCTAAAACAATAATTTGATAAGTAAACATTCATTCATATTACATAAAATCAACTTTGCTTAATTATGCAGTGATATACATATATTGAGAATTGTAGAAATTATATTTGTATTTGTATTCGTATAAGACATGTTGTAACTTATGTAGCTGTTATAATTTCTAACTAAATTCATTACACAGGATTCAATGAACAGACATCAGGGTTTCACACTGTAGTCCAAAATATATAAAACTTGTGTATAAAAATAAAATTTTATTTAAAATGTTAAAATTGTTAGAAATTTTATATAAAATTATTGTAGTAAATAATCTAAGAGGAGTGGAAGTTGTTTGTATTGCTAATGAAATACTAATAAAATATTAATAAAATATTAATGCACAAACTTGGCGTGCTTGTATAATAATGCACTGTTGTATAAATGTATAAATGAATTGTAATAAATAGTAATTATAAATAGTAAATATAAATAGTGAATATAAATAGTAAATATGAATATAAATGTAACCATTGGATACCATATGGAAAACAATGTTACAAGGAAAATATGTTGCAAGAAAATTTTTTACTTGATGTTCACTTGCAACCTATAATTTCTTTATTGTAATTAATTCAAAATGAGATATGGTTTAATACTAATGAAATCATTAATGCCTGGGAAGGTAGTGGCGTCTAAAAATATTTGCCATCTGCTTTCTTTCAGAGCTAACTGTGCTTTAATATTACCCCCATATGGAGTTTGTTGTACTGTGTCAATAATATTAAATTTGAAATAATGATTGTCAGTATTATGCATAATGTGTCTATACAATGCATTCTTACTATCTTTGTTCTTAATACTATATAAATGTTCATATATCCTTCGTTTGAATGCTCTCTCTGTTTTCCCGATATAATATGCATTGCATGCTACACATTTTGCTAAATAGACCACAAATTTTGTGTTACAATTGCCCTGTCTACTATGTACATATATTCTATTTGTGTTTCTCAATTTACATCCTCTTTCCTCATTAATATATTTGCATTGATTGCATGCACCACATTTCTTCGTGCTGGGTGTATTTCCATTTCTCTTACTAATACCCTTGGTTTCCAGCAACCTCTTTATATTGAGGCCAGTTTTATATACAATTTTGGGGGACGTCCCCAACATCTTCATTATTTCATCATTGCAAATGACTTGATTCCATCTGTCTTTTATAAAGTTCTCGATATAGTGTACTATGGGAGAGTACAATAAAACACAAACTCTTCGACCTGTTTCCTCCCCTGGATTTTTAACAGTTATTAATTTTCCATAGTCATGATTTCCCAAAAGGGATTTGTATTTGTTGCCCCATTCATTTACTACATAATTGACGGTGTCCGTCAAGAGGTTAACTGGATAACCCTTTGTTATGAACATAGATTTAATGTGTTCCATTTCTTTCACCATTATTTCCCTAGTGGATGACATACGAGCGGCTCTAATGCATTGTCCTTTAAAAATATTTTTGAACACATGGGGAGGGTGGTTACTACTGTAAACCAAATAATCATTTGAGAAGGTCTCTTTCCTATAAATTTTGGATATGAATCCTTTTTCCCCATGGCTTATGTGTGTGTCCAAGTATGCAATGCCACTTGTGTTCATAGAGTGCGTAAACCTCAAAAATTCACTAGTATTATTAATATATCTTATAAATAAGTTTGTGCATTAATATTTTATTAATATTTTATTAGTATTTCATTAGCAATACAAACAACTTCCACTCCTCTTAGATTATTTACTACAATAATTTTATATAAAATTTCTAACAATTTTAACATTTTAAATAAAATTTTATTTTTATACACAAGTTTTACATATTTTGGACTACAGTGTGAAACCCTGATGTCTGTTCATTGAATCCTGCGTAATGAATTTAGTTAGAAATTATAACAGCCACATAAGTTACAACATGTCTTATACGAATACAAATACAAATATAATTTCTACAATTCTCAATTTTCTTATGGTTATATATGTATATCACTGCATAATTAAGCAATGTTGATTTTATGTAATATGAATGAATGTTTACTTATCAAATTATTGTTTTAGAAATTATTGTTTTAGAAATTATTGTTTTAGAAAATAGGTGTATATGTGTTTAAATCTTGATTGCAAGTTGGCGCCAAACTGAGTATATAAGGAAGGCAGTAGTAGGGTATAAACATTCTGAGGAAGTCTGCTTGACAGATGAAAGCGCTTAATGTTTTGTGCAATTTGTGATTAAATAAACGTTTTGTCCGAGTCGGGATCCAGGCGTGTATTTTTCCAGCATCAGATCTTATCTACATTATATTAAACCGATGCCATCAACAAAAACAAGGTCAAAAACGACTTCTGTGTCTAAAAAAAACGACGCATGAGCCACGTGCTCAGGCCCCTATGCCTAAAAAACAAATGATCAAAATGGCTGAGGATTTAATTACCTTGATCAGGGGTTCCCAACCCCCCCGCTAAGAGGCCTAAGCAAGGCACTGATTATGAATCTTCAGATCAGGTTTCCATTTCTTCTGATTCCTCTTCTCATCAGGAATTTTCTATTCCACCTTATGAGGATTCTGATGCAGAGGAATCCGTCCCATCTGCATCTCCTCCTGAGGATTACTCTTTTGGAGAGACTTTGCATACTTTAAGGGAACATTTTCACTGGGAGAGTCAGGACTTCTCTGAATCAAAAAAGAGGCTTAGGGATTTCCTTCTTCTTCCTCAGCATAGGCCTTTGGCAATACCTCCTGTATTAGATATTGTTGATGTGTTCTCGGAATCAAGCATGGCTCCTGATTCCCTGCCTCCGGCTCCTAGTAAGCCAGACAGATATTACAGGGTTCTTGACTCTCAAATTTCTTTTCAAAAATCCTGCTGCTGATCCTGAGACTATTTCTCAGGGTCCCAAGGGTGTTAAGGCTTCTACAGCCAAAAATCCTACCCCTTCTGATAGAGATTCCAGGCCGCTGGATAGATGGGGTAAGAAGGTTTATACGTCTGCAACCTTGGCAATCAGGGCTTTAAACTGCCAGTTACATATGCTTATATATCAACAACATGTTATGGGCTTTCTGAAACAGAAAATGATGTTGATTTCTGAATGTGTGGAAAATAGAGTTACAGGATTTATTGCATTCAGCAGAACAGGTTGGAAAGCATATTTTGCAATGTGGTTTTGATTCCTTGGAGACCTTTTGCAGGGCCACCGTAACTGGATCTGTGATAAGAAGGCATGCCTGGCTCAAGGAGCAAAATCTGCCTGATCATGTTAAAGCTAAATTGTTGGATGCCCCTTTACAGCATGATAGTCTGTTTGGTAATAAGGCAAAAGAGGTTTTAAAGAAAATGGAAGACAAAGCTAAATCTATGCAAACTGTAAAAGATTTCTTGCAAGTGCAGCCACCCAGGTTCAGTAGGCACTGGCCTACTAAGAATTGTTCCTTTCCTGTGTCCAACAGAGCCACTCAGGGCAAACCCAGGCGCTCAAAAGGCTCCAGATATCAATCACAGGGATCTTACAGGTCAAAGCAGTGGGGTGCCTCCACCTCCAAATCTGGAGGTAACAAAGCACAACCCTACAGTAAGCAGTCTCAATGATTTTCCTCTACCATCTCCAAGCACTTATCTTTTGGCTGCCCCCTTGGGGGAAAACTAGCACTTCATGCTCAAAATTGGCAGTTAATTACCCAGAATAAGTTGGTATTAAACATAGTGTCCCAGGGGTACAGATTTCATTTCCATACTTTGCTAATTCCAAACGGATGGCCAGATCTGCCACAAAACCAGTGGGCAGAGGCCCAGAAACAAGTCATGTCCCTCATGGATATGGGGGCTATTCAATCGGTACCAGAAAAGGACAAAGGACAAGGATTTTATTCAAGACTTTTCCTGGTACCCAGAAAAGACAAATCATGGTGTCTAATACTGGACTTCTGGATTCTGAACACGTTCCTGGACATTCCAAAATTCAAAATGCTGACTTTACAACAGCTACTGCCTATGCTAGGCAAGAATGCCTGGTTGTTAACTCTAGACTTAAAAGAGGCATACCTGCATATACCAATAAGGGAATCTTGCAGAAGATACCTCTGCTTCAAAGCAGGTTTTTTTGCATTACCAATTCCCTGCACTGCCCTTTGGCTTATCTACTGCTCCCAGGGTCTTTACAAAGTGCCTGGCACCAGTAATTGCATTCTGCAGACAAAGAAACATTCATATTTATCCTTATCTGGACGATTTTCTCATTCAGGCAGAGGACACTCTTCTTCAACATCTGGCGTTTGTAAAAAGGCCTCTAGCATGCCTAGGGTACACCATAAACAAAAAGAAATCACATTTGCTACCCTTTCAAATAATTACATTCCTTGGTGCAAGCTTGAATACAACTGCCAGATGGCTTACCTCACACCAGACAAACAAATGCAATTGACAACATACTTCAAACAAATGGCAACAAAAACCCAGTTATCTGCAAGACAAATTCTGCAGGCTTTGGGGTTCATGGCATCCTGCATTCTAATTCCATATGCGAGACTGCATATGCGGAAACTTCAATAGTACCTAAAAGCTTATGGAGTCAACATTGTCACAGCCTGGAAACAATGATTCCTCTCATTCCCTGCCTACAACAGGAGTTTCTTTGGTGGGCAGAGACATGTCACCAAAACAAGGGACTGTCATTCACTCTACCCCCTGCCACCCAAACCCTAACTACAGACTCATCAGACTATGCTTGGGGGGGGGGGGGGGCACCTGGCAGGGAGATGCATTCAGGGCAAATGGAGCCCAAACCAAATGCATCTACATATCAACCAGAAAGAAATGCTTGCTGTTCAGAATGCTCTGACAGCCCTCAAGGACTTACTTCATCCAGGACAACTACTGATAAAGACGGACAGCACCACAGTTATGTGGTACATAAACAAGCAGGGGGGTACCCATTCCTACCCCCCTTTGCAGACTAGCCATGGCCTTGTGGAACACAGCCTTGATTTACCAAATATATCTTCAAGCTCAATTCCTGCCAGGAAAACAAAATACTCTGGCAGACGACATAAGCAGAAATCTTATGGACCCGCATCAATGGAAATTGGATCCACAAATCTTCAGCATGTTAACACAGACATGGGGAAGCCCAGACATAGATCTATTTGCTTCTCCCCAAAACTATCAGTTGGACAAATTCTGCACAAGAACTCTTCACAAAAAAGCATGGAAAGTGGATGCTCTGTCCTTCAGCTGGAAAAACCTATCAGTCTATGCCTTTCCCCCTCTGCCTCTACTCTCCAAGGTCTTACTAAAAGTCAGACAGGAAAAACCAAAAATGATTCTAATTGCTCCGGACTGGCCTTGCCAACACTGGTACCCGCTTCTGAGGAATATGTCACACCTTCCTCCGTGGTACTTGCCTCAAACACCTCATCTATTGTCTCAGCAGAACTATCAAATTCTGCACACTCAGCTCCAAACTCTGAATCTTGCAGCATGGCTAATCAACTAATTATCCAAACCATATCTCTCAGTAAACCTGTGATGGATGTCATTTTGGAAGCCAGAAGGCCTAGTACTAGAAAATCTTATGCTGATAAATGGAAGAGATTCTGTGCTTGGAACAAAGCACAAGGGATAGACACAGCAAAGCCCAATATTCCTCAGATTTTACAATACTTAACTGAGATGCTTGACAAGGGCCTATCTTTTTCTTCAATAAAAATCCATGCTTCTGCAATATCGGCTCATTACAACACAGAGCCCTCCCCTCTTTTCTCATCCACTGCTAAAACAGCATCTCAGAGGGGCCAAAAATTTAAGGCCTCCCAAGCGAGCGCCAACTCCTGCATGGGACCTCAATTTTGTGCTGGAAAAACTCACCCTGCCTCCTTTTGAACCAGCAGCTACTGCGGATATAAAATTTCTTTCTTGGAAGACAGCTTTTCTTTTGGCAGTCACTTCAGCTAGAAGGATTTCAGAACTACAGGCTGTCATGGCAGTGGAGCCTTTCATTATTTTTTACCCGGACAGGGTGGCCTTCAGGACCAATCCTTCTTTTATGCGTAAGGTGGTATCCAGTGTGGCTCTTAACCAGACCATTCACCTGCCAACTTTTTTCCCAAATCCGCAGAACAAGGGGGAGCGGATTCTGCATTCATTGGATGTATACAGACAACTAAGATTCTTCTTAAACAGGGCAAAATCTCTAAGAAAGTCTGAGCAACTACTGGTAGCATTTGCTGCAGGATCAGATGGGAAGGCTATATCAAAGCAGACTATTTCTAAATACATAAGCCATTGCATTTGTTTCTGCTACTTGCACCATGGTAAACCTGAGCCCAAGGGGATCAGATCCCACTCCACCAGGGCTGCCTCTACTTCAGCAGCTTTTCTGAGAGGGGTCCCTACCAGAGACATTCTAGAAGCTGCTACTTGGAGCTCAGTTCATACATTCACAAAGCATTATCATTTACCTCTCTTCTCTAAATCCAGGGCAGGCTTTGCCACTGCAGTCCTGCAGGGCCTTATAGCTGCTCCTAATGCTGTTTAGTTCTATCCTGCCATCCCTAGCTTTGGGATTCTACCCAAATGTAATGACTGCAACAGTGAAACATGAAGAACATAGTACAGTTGTGTACACTTACCATAAATGTAGATGTTCGAGTGTATTCACTGTTGCACTCTGGGTTACCCACCCGCCAGCCCCCTTTCTATACCTTTTCTTTCCTTCACTATACTCAAAAGCCTTTGTGGTGTATTTGCTTTTAGTTGAAGGTAAATTTTATGTTTCTAAGGTGCAATTATAAATTTACAGTTTACATATATATATATATATATATATATATATATATATATATTTATATATATATATTTTTTTTTTTATTTTTTTTTTATGCTCCCCATTTGGAGGGCACCTGACATCTGGGGCAAGAAAAACTGATTAAAATGACATTGGCTGCATGTTTTATACCCCTGACGACCTGACGTCATGGAAGAGGAGACAGCAACCGACGCAGGACCCAAGACTTTGTTATTCAGGCCGACTGAGGGCAACCTGCCAGCAGATTACCCAAATGTAATGACTGCAACAGTGAATACACTCGAACATCTACATTTATGGTAAGTGTACACAACTGTATGCAATTCAATCAGACAACATGTTTGTAGTGTGGTACATAAACAAGCAAGGGGGAACCAAACCTTACCCGCTTTGTCGAGAGGCTTTAAGAGTATGGAAATGGGCGATGGACACTCAGTGCTTTCTGGTAGCAATGCACATCCTGGGGAAGTCCAGTGTGATAGCAAACAAACTCAGTCGAGCAGTTCTGATGCCTCACAAGTGGTCCCTGAATTCACAAGTTGCGGAAGAGATTTTTTGCAAATAGGGCCAGCCTTGCTGCGACCTATTAGCCACATACATGAACACCAAATGCAGCAGCTACTTTGCCCTACTTCCCCATCCGGGGATTTCACCCAGGGATGCTCTGGTCCACAATTGGCCTCTGAGACTCCTTTATGCTTTTCCACCCTTTCCTCTCATACCAAACATGATTCAGAAAGCAAAACTGTTGGAGTACCCTGATCCTCATTGCTCCTTGCTGGCCTCGCCAAGTCTGGTTCCACTTCCTGTGGCCCTATCTCTTGGAGGAACCATGGATTCTGGAACCATCTCCAGACCTCCTGATTCATCAATCATGGCAGTTCCATCCTACTATCCAAACCTTGAAATTGACAGCATGGCTGCTCCAGTTCCACGAATAGCCAGGTGTGTTTCCCTTTCCCCTACAGTCAAACACATTCTGATTTCTTCACACAAACCTTCCACCAGGAAATTATATTCCAGTAAATGGAAAAGGTTCTCCATTTGGGCAGCAAACCAAGCCGTAGATCCTCTCCTATAAGGTCTGTCCTGTCCTTCCTGGCATCCATTTTTCAAGAAGGAGCTGCAGCTGCTCCTATTAGAGTTCAGTTAGCTGCCATCTCTAATTATCATTGTGGCTACATGGAAAATCCAGTCATGTCCCATTCTTTATGCAAAACCTTTTTGAAAGGAGTCCTCCTTCTCAGGCCTCCAATCAGGCAACCACCGGAGCCCTGGGACCTAAACCTAGTTCTTACATATTTAATTTCTCCACCTTGCAAAACGTCTTCTTCATCGCATCTGAAATTCTTGTCTTGGAAGACATTGTTCTTAGTGGCTATAACATCTGCTAGGAGAGTTTCAGAATTGCAAGCCCTCACCATTCGACCTCCTTACATTGTTTCCCACAAGGATAGAGTCTCACTTAGAACTAATCCTTCCTTTCTTCCTAAGGCATGTTCAGAGCATAATCTCAACATAACTATCGAATTACCAGTTTTCTTCCCAAATCATGCTAATAAATCAGAATACAGACTACACCAATTGGACGTCCACAGAATTCTCAGGTTTTACTTACACAGGACTAAAGAATTTCAAAAATCAGACCAATTGTTTGTTTCCTTTTCAGACAAAATAAAGGTTTGCCTGTTTCTAAGGTCACTTTGTCTAAATGGCTTTCAGACTGCATTTCATTTACTTACAAAACTGCTGGCATTCATTTACTTACAAAACTGCTGGCAAACCATTACCAGCCAAAGTAAAAGGCCTTTCAGCCAGAGCAGTATCAACTTCATATGCCTTTAGATCAAAACTCCCAATTGATACCATTTGTGCAGCAGCTACTTGGGAAGACCTCATACTTTTGTCACTCATTACAAATTGGATTTGGTCTCCTGGGACAGGTCATCCTTTGAGTCCACTTTGCTGAAGAGTCTCTTCGCTTGAGCCACCCCGGGATAAAGGTGCTAGGGACGCTGTCCCATCCAGCAAGAATTACAGCGAGATAGGACTACATAACATAAAGAAGTTATGTACTTACCATAACGTTCCATGTTTGTAGTCCATCTCGCCTACATTCTTGGGTCCCACCCTCCTTCCTCCTTCCTGTTTCCTGGAGGAAATGGTGGACTATCCATTATGCTGTCTGACCTGGTTGTAGTTGTCCGTCCACTTGGCATGGATAGTAATGCAGAGTATCCTGTTCGTATGTACATAGCTATTGATAGTTTACTGACTATTATGTACCCATTTACTTTCTTGCAAACAAGCTCTGGGGAATTGCCTTGAGGCACCATGGGATAGGGGTTAGCCTTGAGCCAGTAAAAGCTCTAGAGCTTTAGTATCGGTCGAGTCGGAACCGAGAGTCGGCTCTGAACCTATCCAGCAAGAATGTAGGCGAGATGGACTACAAACATGGAATGTTATGGTAAGTGCATAACTTTTTTTTTAATTTTTCTATGTATGATGTGGTTGCCATGCATCCCTAAGCGTGGTCCTTACAAATGTTTATGCCCCTTTCTGCTTGGGTCTCCTATGCAGTGCAGTCAGCCTGGTTAGTCAGTAAGACATGATACCATTGTCCTTTAAGGTCCACTTTGAGTCACAACAAGTAGCACACCAGCATAGATCCACATTTCCAGCCTGTTGCATACCAAAGCTTCCTTGTTATAACGGTCACATACCTGTTGAGCAGACCATTCACTGGCCATTTTTGTTTTGCATACAGGCCAGTGCTTTCCTTATGCATCCAAGTCCCATCCATAACTTTGTGTACAATTACTGGAAAGACTTGAGTGTTTGTAAAGTATTCATTATTCTGCAGCAATCTATTATTTTAATGTTGTCGAAGCATTTCATGACAGATGGACTCTCCATCTGAAGCTGCAATGTTTTGTTTAATATGTATTTACTTTTTAAATGAATTTGTTGTCTTGCTGTATTAAGTATATGTATTTGATCTTGTCATTCCATGAACTATCAGTTGTTATGACTTTGGTTGTTATAGCATGCATTTTTATGTCTTATTTTTAATGATGTAAGCCCTTTCCTTCTTTTGTTCTTTTATTTTATACCAGTTTGTTTATTCATGTCAGGAACTTGAGCTTTAAATGCTGGCAGTTTCAATATTGTTACCAGTTGTAATATACTATTTTTTAGCAAATTTGTACTTTCTTGTGCTGTTATGTTTTTTATACTTGCTTGTTTTGCTGCAATCAGACATTTGGGGCATTTCAACATTATTTCAGGAATTAACACATGGAACTTGGGCTAAAATGTCCTTGTGTTACTGTACAGACACTGAATGAAAAATCTACAGTTTGTATTTACTTCAAGAGTATATTGAGATTAGATGGTACATGTGTGCATAGATCTGTGTCACTTCTGTTGTGCATTTAAAATGTAATGATCCCCCGATCGTGCTTTCACTGTCCATTATCTAAAATACTACACAATTTGTTAATTCTTTTCATCTGTAAATGCATAAATATTCTCTTGCTCAGGTCAGTTCTAAATGTTGACATAATAGTTTTGTCTAATTGAAAATAGAAGTTTATAGCTTTATGCAAATTCTTATTTGTAAATATGTTTTTATGTAATTTGTAAATATAGGTGTACTGGCTTTGTGTTATAAACTACTGTAAATGTAGGTGTGTATGTATGTATATGTGTGGTGAGGTCTGTTTATTTCTCACTCTCTCTATATACACACACACACACACACATATATATATATATATATATATATATATATATATATATGTTAGACTGAAAAAACTTCTGCTTAAACTGTAGAACAAAAGAAACACTAAACCACGAAACCGATGTTGAGCGCTTTCACTCATTTAATGTTTACTTGAGCTCAAATGAGTGAAAGCGCTCAACATCAGTTTAAGCAGAAGTTTTTTCAGTCTAAGATTTTTTTATTTTACTTCTTTAGTGAGTCGGATTGTAATAATATATATATATATATATATATATATATATATATATATATATATGTGTGTGTGTGTGTGTATATGTATATGTATGTATATGTATGTATATATATATATATATATATATATATATATACTATATATATATATATATATCGTATATGTATATATAGCAGTGACTGTGTAAACTGCACAGGAATAATTACTACACTCTGCCAAGCTTTTGATCTCAGCTGCATGGGTGAAGCTGCTCTTTAATGCCTCTGGTCTCCTACAAAGTGTATATGGTGCTCTCCGATATGCCCTGTTATAAATCTAGTCCCTAATGCTTATCTGTAGAAAAAGCCAATCTTGCAGCATGACTTTTTCTGCACTGATAGGGAGTGGACTTGCAAAAGCGCACTAGAAGAGGTTGCTCAGTATATGACAATTGTTACAGAGTGGGGAACTTTGTGGAGAAACAGATGTGCATATTTGTGCACTGAGAAGGAGTAGATGGTTGCAGCAGTCTGTGTGGAATTGGAAGAAAAAGTGAAACAGTGGTCAAACATTGCGTACCTCTGTATAAACATGAAACTGTATCTATTTACAAGGAGGACTGTGTTTTATTCTGGTGTTACATGTATGTCATTTTACACTTCCGGTATGGCAGTCCAGTGGTGAGCAGTGCAGTCAACGCACCTTTCCCAGAGTTTTTAATGTCTATAACTCCACTTCTACATTAATTTGTTAAAGTTGAACTAGGCCCCCTTGGAGTGGTTACCTGCCAGGGCAGTGCATGTGAGTAGCCACTACTAGTGAAGAAAAAAAGGAAGAAATTATCATGGTAAATGGTGAGAAAACTTGTCCGAATGGAGAGATGGCAAGTCAGCAAGTAAAGGAGAGTATTATTGCCGAAATTGAATTCATCCTCAAGTCTTGGTGAGTACCTTCTAGAGGTGGACCCTGTTTTTCACAAAATCTCACCAAGACAACACAGATGTATGTATATATATATATGGCTATATTTATATAGCATATATCATGGACAGAAGTAGGTTAAAAATTAAAAATGAGAGCTGGGTACACAAGACCCAGGATAAAAAAGTGCCCAATCCTGGTAGGCACGCTGGTGCCAGGACTGTTAAAGATGACAGTGTAGAATCCTGAAAATATGGAAACATTCCTACAATGGTGCCGGGGGGAGGTGGGGGAGGAAGGTCCCTGTGTTGTAGGTAGTAGTAGTACTCAACAAAAATCACAAAAACTGATAGGCCAAAGAAGAGCCATAAAGACGATAAAGTGGACTATTGAGGATAAGAAAGAAATTATGCAATGTTACTATTTTGCAAAAAAGCCCAGAATTTCCAAACACAAGATATACAAAATGATTGAGAGAAATTAGAGGAAAGAAAATACTTTCAGAAGAAAAACTGTCAGAAGCCTGAAATAAAAATGTGTATTCTTTAATACAACAGATTTGTGAAAAACAGTGCATTAGATCAAGCAACTTTGATCTGTTTGGAAAAAAGAAACATCTGAGGAAGTGCGAAAATATGAACAACAAAACCCAGAGATTTTTGAAAAGTGCAAAAAAGAAATATGGACATGAGAAAGAAAGTGAGAGATTTGATGTGGTGCAGCATTTATGCAAAGGAGAAAGACAAATTAATCAATATAAACAAGGCAGCACCAAAGATATTCAAAGAAAAATACAGGCAAAGGCATCCGGATATGGCAAATTTCACAATAAAAAATAATATTACAAAGAGGGAATGTAGAAAAGAAGATTAGTAAAGTAGAAGTTAAAATGGAGTGCCTGCGAAGTGAAGGATTTGGTATAGTAGGTCTAACATAGGTTACATCACAGCATGATGGAATCAGCCCCCAAAGTAAGGAGAAGCAGAAAGATCAGGAGACATCTGAAGAAGAAATATGGACATGGAAAAGGAAAAAAAGATTGAATACAGTGTAATATTTATGCAAAAGAGAAAGCAAAATTAACCAGTACAAAAAGAGCAGCACCAAAAGATTTTTGAAAGCAAATACAAGCAAAGGAATCTGGTATGGAAAACATTACAATACAAAACAAGATAAAGAGGAAAAGCAAAAAAGGAGATTAGTAGTGGAGAAGTTAAAAAAATAACTGAGATTATGGAGTACCTGCGAAGTGATGGATTCAGTGTTTGTTTTTGTTGTTCGTTTTCCCGGTTAGGGGTTGCCACAGCGGAACTCCGGTCCGCTAATGATTGGCAGTAGATTTTTACAGTGTTGAGGTGCCAGCCCGACGCCCAACCTTCAACGAAGGCACGCCCATTCACACATGTCTTTCGAACGCCACTCAACCGCATGGAGAACATGCAGACTCCACACAAAAGACGCTCCAGCCAAGAATCGAACGGGAGAACCTCTTGCTGTTAAGCGACAACGCTACCGCTGCACCACCGCGGTGAAGGATTCAGTGTAGAAAATCTAATTCAGAAAGCACAACAGGATAGAGCAATGGATATCCAAATTAAGGGGAAACCAGTGGAACAGGAAGCAGTTGGCAGGTACCATATGAAGATATTTTGGATCCTTCTACAGGAAACCAGTATAAATCCTCACTTGAAGCTAGACAGACAGGAAACTGGAAACGCTGATACAGTCAATCTTGAGGATTGATAGGCAAGTGAGTTCCCATATGACAGAGCAATGGATGGTACAGGACGAAATTGAAGAGAGTGTGCCTCAGGAAGATGCTATAGAACTTTCTATAGAATGCCCGTAGGAAATGGAAAACAAAAAAATACGCCCTCAGTTTAGAAGAAAATGAGCTAAGAGAAGAGTTGCTTGATTTAATAGATATCGATAGCTGTATTAAGATCAATGAAAGAAATAGACTGCAGAAGGTCAATAAAACCCAAAAGTCAGAAGTTTGATAAAACAAATGAACACAGTAATTAGGACTGTCCATAGAGATCCATGCAATATAACAGAAGTAAATGGGATATATGATTGTGAAACTAAATTAATAACTGATGAAGTTCTACCACAAGAACACAGGATAGTGAGGGAAAGGAAGGGGGAAATCGAATGCCATCATGGAAGTATCAAATAGAGAACACTGTAAAGCAATTAAGACAAGATGTGTCACTGTTAAAAGAATATAGAAGAGGGAACAGATCAACAAAAATACTAAGAAAGATAGATGTGATAAAAGGAATGTGCAGTAGTAGAACACTCCAGGATCTGTCATGCACTGTTGCAAATAAACTAAAAATCTCAGCACAGGTGGAAAAACTTAGAAGATACACAGATAAATATAAAGGAGAAGTACAAAATAAGCAATTTATTGATGACCCAAAAAAGGTATTTAGAGAACAGGGAAACAAGGTAAAAGGAATTGAAAGACCACAAAAAAGAAGAAATAGATACATTTTGGAGAAGTATCTGTGAAGATCCTGTGAAACATAAAGATGCTAAATGAATAGAAAAAGTAAAAGAAAGAATAAGAAGTTTAAAAGTACAGGATATGAAATGGGATGGAGTAACGGAGAGATTGAAACAAAGTTAAGAAAAGCATCTAATTGGAAAACCCCAGGCCCAGATGCAGTACCCAACTTTTGGTTAAAAGTATTAACATCTTTGCACGAAGATTTAGCCATGACTAAGTACTATTTGTATGCGCACCCTGAACAGATACCAACCAGGCTAACAACAGGAAAACAATGCTCCTACTTAAGAGTGAACCTGCAAGCTACCCTAAAAATTATAGACCAATAACTTGCCCTCCAATGACGTGTAAACTGTACACTGGAATTGATGCTGACAGAGTTTATAGTAACTTAGAAGAAAAGTCAATTATGGCAGTAGAACAAAAGGACAGTAAAAGAAAGTCATATGGAACAGAGGATCATTTGTTGTTAAATAAAGTCATAGTGGAGAACTGTAAAAAGGGGAAGAATCGAAGTATGGCTTGGATTGACTATAAAAAAAAATGATAGTATCCCACATTCATGGATAAAAGAGTGCTTAAAACTATATAAGATTACACCCTACACTGATCGACTGCATTACAGTGACAGTGAAACAGTGGCAGACCACTTTGCAATTAAGCCATGATAAAGGACAAATTATTATCCCAGAGATAAAAATTCAAAGGGGGATATTCCAAGGTAACTCCCTATCACAGCTTCTATTCTGCCTTGCCCTTAGCTCATTAAGCTGTCTATTTAACAACTTAGGCCATGGCTATAATTTGCCTCCTAGAAAACAATAAAGTGTAAAGACTTCTCACCTTCTCTGTTGATGGTGTAAAATTGTATAGTTCATCAGATGAGGAACTGAAAGCGCAACTACAAGTTGTCAAAACTTTTTCAGATGATATAAGAATGTAATTTGGTCTTGATAAATGTGCAAAAGCAACCTTTAAAGCAGGGAAACTGCAGCACCAGGAAAACATCAGTTTGGGACAAGAATGTGATATAAAAGAACTTTAGGAAGAGGGAGTGTATAAATATTTGGGAATTGATGAAGAGCCAACAGTAAAACATGAACAAATGTGAATAAAACTTAGTAAGGAATACTTTAGAAGACTTAAAATAATCGTGAAAACAATGGTGACATCTAAGAACAAAATCCAAGCTGTAAACCAATTTGCTCTTCCTGTCCTAACTTACAATTTTGGAGTGATTGACGGACACCAAAACGTGTTTGATAGATTAGATAGGAAAACAAGAAGGATGCTTCATGCTCCCCAAATGATTTATAAAAATCATTGCATACCAAGATTTTATATTCCCTGTTCCGAAGGAGGGATAGGCCTCCTTGAAATTGATTACGTGTATACATCTGCAGTTGTGGGACTCCACACATCTGCTGACCTCACAAGACCCACATGTAGTGAAAGTTTTGAAACATGAGGATAATAAATCTAAGAAGACTTGTCTGCTTAATCTAGCAGAAGCATATTGGCGTCAAGCAGGAATGGAAATCAAACCAGAAGTAGATATAAATCAGACAGCAACTGAATGTGCAAAAAAAAAAAAAAAAAAAAAACAAAAGAAAGAATATAAGGTAAAGGATCATATGAGAAGGCAAGAAATGTGGGAAATACATTAATATGGTTGCAAGTGTAGAAAACTTCTGGAGGAACCTCATGTTGATCGGGAAAGAAAGAAGGAATGGTTAAGGAGAGGCGATTTCAAACCAAGAGATGAAAGGTTAAGATTGGCGGCCCAAGATAGTGGACTGCATACACATTGGTTTACAAAGTCCATTGAACATGTGGGAGAAACAGACAAATGTAGGTTTTGTAAAACTGAATTGGAAACAGTTGCACACCTCTTTGCTGGTTGCGACATACTAATGGCAGAAGGACTGTATACAGAAAGGCATAATACTGTGACAAGACTGTTGCACTGGGGATTGTGCAAACATTATGGTATTGAAGTGGCTGAAAAACACTGAAAACATGAGACACAAAGCATCATAAAAAATGGTGATGTTTACCAACAGTTCAAAAGATAGATGCTAGAATACTGGATATATTGCTTCATGAAAAGATGACAAAAGTAGCATTGATCATTGAAATTGCCACACCCAGTGACTACAGTGTGTTGCATACAGAGACACAAAGTCATAAAATATCAGGATTTTCAGGCAATGTGGAAGAAAGATACCCAGACAGTCCCAGTAGTAGTAGGAGCAATGACTCTTATAAAAAAGAATGTACAATCGTATTTAGATATGTTACCAATACATGCAACTCCATACGAATTGCAGAAGGAGTTATTACTGGCACATTGCAGGTGCTGCAAAGAGCACTTCTGGCTGACATCAAAGACTGAAACAATACTAATTTCATGAACTTTAATCATACTTTGACTTAGGAGTGGAGTGCAATTCCCATCATGTTATTAGAAACCCAAAAGATATGGAGAAATTAAAAAAAAAGTGAAGAAATAATCATGATAAAAGGTGAGACTTGTCCCTGGTTTTGAGAGGGGGATGGGGTAATACAGTTGCAGAGTTGGCAGTGACAGATGTCAGTGGAGAGACTGTGGAGACCCAGGAAATTTCACTGATAACTGTACATCTGATGTTGTTAATCTTCTCTCCATTCATCACTGATGGGTTCGGTTCCAAGCCCTCGGGACCAAGTTGGCCTATTACCAAGCTCGCGCCAGCCAAAAAAACTCTTGACTTAAGTCTCTACCGAGAATGCCCTTCTCCCTGTTACCTCAGATCTCATTTGCCACATAGCCATAAAGCCGCATTTCAGCCAAGCTCTCAGCTAAGTGAAATCTTTTTTGATATTTGTGTAAAAGTTTTTGGATATCTTTATATTTTACTAAACCTTTAGTATTGCTAGTACCTTTTCTTCGATCTAACCTTATTCTTTCCACTCTACCGATTGTTACCATTGGTAAACTTCAAGTACCATTGTTGGCACAGCCTTTTCCCTTTCTTCTCTTCATACAGTGTATTGTTATATTGCTGATTTTCTTGTGATTTTTTTTGACCGGAGTTGACTTCGTTATTGTTGGATTATACAGTTAGCTGTGGTGTCCTTTTCTACCAAGATGTCTGATAAGAAAGGTACTTCAGGCTTTAAGCATTGTACTTCTTGTAAGGGCAAGTTACCTAACAGTGATTCGCATGATGACTGTGTATACTGTTTGAGAGTGGCCCACTTTTCGATGCAGCCTCCATGTGATATTTGTCAAAGTTTCAGCCAACACACTCTTAATGAGTGCAGAAATAAACTCATTCTGAAGGAGTTACTCAAGTTTCCCGTCTCAGAGGCCATTTCTGCGGTTGAGGTCTGAACCCCTCCTTCTAAGGACAAAGAGATCTGTTCCTTCTTCACCATCGGGTGATCAGAGCCAATCTGGGAAATCTAAGGTCCTCAAGTTATCGTCGGAGCATAAATCTGCTTCTTTGGCTCCGGCTTCCTCGGCTCTGACCATATCAAAACCTTTGATATTGACACCTATTGCACACGCCTTGCTTCTGGCACTGATCATAGATCTTACTTCACCTATTTCAACTTCGACACCTGTAGCTACTTTGACTCAGGGCACACCTTCGGCTACAACTTCAGTTTCCATTTTGGAACCGACTATTTTGGCTCCAAGTGCCACTTTGGCACCGAGCGTTCTACCGACCTCACTGGATCTGACACCTTTGCTTCCGGTCTCGAAACTAGAGACTTCAGTGGTGGCAGACCTTGCACCATGGACCCGATACTCTCCCTCTGTGGACCCGTTTCTGGGCCAAGCGTATAGGCCATTTCACGAACATCCTTACTTTCCATCTGGAGTATCCACTAGATCCACCAAGAGCCTTTCGGAACACGACGTGGTGCATCTTGTGGACCAGCTGTTGATAGCCAGGGGGATTCCCTCAGTTTCTAAAACCCCATCCACCTGCTGGACTTGGGTTGCCTTATCCACAGACTCCATCCTACACTCCTCCTTCAACAATCTCGGTTCTGAAGCCTTCTGCTCAGACATCCCTCTTGGAACCAATCACCTCGACGCCTATGGTGCATCTCACTCCGGCTCCGAGTTTGTCCCTTTGGTCTACAGTTCTCGCCAAACCAGTCCTTTCTCAATCTGGGGATGGGGGACTGGTGCGTCAGCCTGGGGTATGGTGCCGACTTTTTCCTCTGTTCCCTCTTCAGTGCCGATGGCAGCGTCCGCGACAATCCTGCTTGAAGCTCCTCCCATGGGGTGGGTCCGTCGGCGTGGGGTGTGACCCCGGTCCTGAAGTTGTCTTTCTCAGTTACAGGCTCCCATCCCTCTTTGGGCAGGCCTGCCTTTCGCGTGATGGACTTGGCTGTTGCTTCTGGCAGCAGTCCTTTGATGTCAAAACCACAGTTTCCCCCCCTGAGCTACAGCTGTCACAGACCACCACCCCCAGGACACCGGGAAGAAAAGCCGCAGGACACCCCTGTACAGGGTACCAAATCTTCCGAGTCCTCCTCAGAGACCCCCACTGAGGAGCCCCCTCGAAAGAAGACATGCAAGAGGAAGCACGTGGACTCACCTGAGGAGTCCTTAATGGAAGACACGGATTACGATGATGGTGAAGCATCCCCACGGTTACCGTGTCCTGGAGATGTTAAAGCAGAGAGGTGACTGGAAGCCCTCCAATCCTTCGTCTGAGAGTCCGTGTTCCTGCAGGCTTTTCGTCTCCGGCCTTCTACTGCCTGCCAACGAGCTTGTCCAACCGACCAGACAAAATTCTTTCCCCTCCTGTGGAGAATCCGAACTGGTCCAAAGGGTTACCAGTTGATGCTATGGTGGTGGAGGTGTCCACAAAAAAGACTTGGCTGAGGAAAGTCCTGCTGTCCACCCGCCCAACAGGGAGTTCCAGGAGGTGGACAGTCTTGGGAAGCGTGTTTTTGCATCAGGGACCTTTGCTGTATGCTCCCTGAATTATTTGGCACATTTTACGGGGCTCCAGAGGTACTTGATCTCTGAGCTCTCTGGGACACTTGCAGGACAGTTGTCTGACGAGGTCAGGGACAAAGTGGCCTCGCAAGTAGCAACCCTGGAATCAATATCCAGCTCGTCCATGAGGTTGCCCTCACATGGGACCGAAGGAGCGGCTAGAGCAGCGGGTTCGGGGATTATGAGGCGTCATGCCTGGATGCACATCTGTGATCTCGCAGACCCCTTTAAGTCTTTCTTTCTGAATGCTGCTATCGAAGCTTCATCCCTTTTTGGCACCAAAATGAAGGACACACTAGCCAGGTGCGAGCAAGATGGAAAAACCCTGTCTGCCATAGGCCTACGGTTCTCCAACCCTCAGTGTATCTTCTCCAGGAATCAGAGGACTGGGAAAATGTGGCATAAGAAATCTCAGGGTCCTTTCCGTGCCAAACATGGTGATGATATTCCCAGAGGCAGAGGGAGTAACAATTATGGAAGATGTCCCTATAGAGACAGTGGGGGTCCTCGCAACCAAGGTTCCAGGGACTCATTCTCTGGACAGCCTTATCAGCGTTCCTGAGGGGCGGCCCGATTGCTTACCTCTGGAAGCTGTCGGGTGTTGTTTCTCTCTGCACCAATCTGCCTGATACTCTATCACCACCGATCTTTGGGTGCAGAGCATTATCACCAGAGGTTACACCATTCCCCTTTCTTGTCAGCCAAAATTTCCAAGAAAACTTCCAGATGTTCCACCCAGTCAAAGGGAAGAAGCAGCTTCAGAGATTATAAAGCTGTCTCAAAAAAGAGTCATCCAACCAGTCCCACCAGACCAGAGCGGATCCGGATTTTACTAGAGTTTCTTTTTGGTGCCAAAAAAGACAGGGTATTGGAGACCCATTTTGGATCTCAGCAACTTAAACAAGTCTGTCACCCACACCAATTTCTGGATGGTCATGGTTCAGTCCATCCTTCCCTTTTTAAGAGAAGGCGATTGGATGTACTCTATAGATCTCCGGGATGCGTATTACCACATCAAGATGGACAAAAGCTCCAGGAGTCTGCTTTGCTTCTGGCTAGGAGCCAGTCATTACCCATTCCGTGCCCTGCCGTTCGGTCTCTCTACAGCCCCCAGAGTGTTCACGAAATGTATGGCAGTGGTAACAGCTCACTTGAGACTAAAAGGAGTCCGGGTGTTTCCATATCTAGATGACTGGCTCCCCGCCCCCACCAGGCATCTTATGGTAACTGCGCTACAACATACTCTCTCTCTGGCAAAATTGTTGGGAATAACGATACATTGGGAGAAATCAAATCTTATCCCTACGCAACAAATAGAGTTCATTGGAGCAGTGTTTAATACTCAGTCCTGTCTGGTATCACTCCCTCTTCACAGACTTCATCGATTGAGGCTTCAAATCCTAGTGATTCTTTCTTAAACATCAGCCTCTGCAAGAGAAGTTCTCCAAGCCATAGATTCTATGTCTGCATCAATTCCAGTAGTGCCTCTAGCAAAGCTACATATGTGAATTCTGCTATGGCTCCTTCTGTGTCAGTGGTTCCCAAACTGTCATCCCCTGGATTACAAGATTCGAATAACCAACTCCTGCAAACAGGACCCTGCTTTGGTGGATGACGCCAGACGTAGATCTTTGGAACCGCCCATTTCAACCCTCCCAGCCCACAGCCATTGAGACCACGGATGCTTCCCTGATCGGGTGGGGGGGGGGGGCATTTCCAGGGAAAGACTGTCCAAGGCACATTGTCCACCTCAGAGGCCCACCGCTGTGCTGTTAGTGTTTCTGGCATTCCATTCGGCTCTCCCCTCTAGGACAATTGCAATTCAATCAGACAATATGTCAGTGGTCTGGTACATCAACAAGTAAGGAGGAACCAAGTCGTACCTCCTATGTTGAGAAGCCATGAGAATTTGGCAGTGGGCGACAGCTTCCAACTGCTTTCTGATAGCAACACATATCCTGGGGAGCTTCAACGTGATTGCGGACAAACTGAGCAGATGCATCCTCATGCCCCACGAGTGGTCCCTCAGCCTTGAGGTGGTGTCTGTAATCTTCAGCCACAGGGGCCAGCCTTGCTGTGATCTTCTCACCTCCCCATCAAACACCAAGTGCAGCAGCTATTTAGCCCTACTTCCTCCAGAGAGAGAGTCACCGAGGGACACTCTGATCCACTATTGGCCCGCGGGACTTCTCTACGCCTATCCTCACATTCTTCTGATCCCACAATTTCTAAAGAAAGCTTTTTGGTTGAGATTTTAGGTGATCCTCATAGCCCCATTCTCGACAAGTTTGGTTCCTTTTTCTTCGGCCTCACCTAGTATGCCTGGCGTGAATTCTGAACCCTCTACCAGATCTGATCACTCAGCCCCAAGGGTTGAGTCAGCCGAACCTGTCTACTCTCAAGCTGACAGTTTGGTTTCTCCACTTCTGCTAGTCACCAGGCAGGCTAATCTCTCCTCACCTTTTCGAGACATCATTCTGGCCTCTCACAAACTATCCACCAGAAGACTATATCAGGATAAATGGAAAAGGTTTTCCATTTGGTCCAAGGATAACATGCTAGACCCATATGCGGCTTCAGTTACTGCAGTGCTTCAATACTTGGCTAAGTTTTTTGATAACGGAGCCTCTGCCTCTGCAGTATGAGTGCATCTAACAGCAATTTCCAACTTCCACAATGGTATAGATGGCACCCTTCTTATCTCTTTACTCCTCTGCAAGGCTTTGCTCAAAGGAACCTCTCATCTCACGCCTCCTCTCAGACAGCCCATAGAACCATGGAACCTCACTTTAGTCCTCCAGTCTTTGACTCAAAAGCCCTTTGAGCCTGCGTCTAAGTGTGACCTAAAGTTTTTATCTTGGAAATCTTTGTTCCTGGCAGCCTTTACCTCTGCCAGAAGAGTTTCGGAGCTGCAGGCATTGTGTATCAAGAGGCCCTATCTGGTTTTTCATAAAGACAAAGTGTCACTTCGGACGAACCCATCCTTTCTTCCCAAAGTTGTTTATGAATTCTGTATTAACCAGTCCATTGATCTGCCAGTGTTTTTTTCCAAATTTTGCCAATAGAGGAGAGTATTGCCTTCACACCTTAGATGCACATGGACAATTTAAGATTTTACCTAGACAGGACCAAACCTATCCATAAATCTGAACAGTTTTTCATCTTCTTTTCGGGACCCAAAATGGGAGAAGCGGTTTCCAAGGTTACATTATCAAGATGGCTAAGGGACTGCATTCATGTCACCTGTTCCCTCCATAATGAATCCATGCCAAAAGTTAAAGCCCACTCCACTAGATCTATGGCAGCTTCTATAGCATTCCATTCCAGGGCATCCATGGATGACATCTGTGCAGCAGCTACTTGGGCTAAGCCTCATACCTTTGTCAATCATTACAAATTGGACTTGGTCTCCAGGGGGGGGCTACCTTCGGCTCAGTGGTACTCAGGAATGTTCTTCCATAAGGGCCACCCATGGACCTCGAGGTAACTTGGGATTCTGTCCCATCAGTGATGAATGGAAAAAAGAACATCAGATAAAGAAGTTATGTCTTACCATAACATTCCATCTGTGTTGTTATCTTCTTTCATTCATCACTTCCCACCCTCCTTCCCCCTCCAAAGGCTCCTGGGGGATGATTTGGGTTTAAGTGGTGCACTAGGGTACTTGCGTAGAAGTGGCCTCGGCTTTACTTCCTTTCTTAGCAAACTCTATCTAAGGTAACCGGGAGAAGGGTATTCTGGATAAAGACTTAGCTTGAGAGTTTTTTTGGCTGGAACAAGCTTGGTAATAGGCAGGCTCGGAACTGAACCCATCAGTGATGAATGAAAGAAGATGAACAACATAGATGGAACGTTATGGTAAGACATAACTTCTTTTTCTGAAAGAAAAAAAAATGAAGTCTGCCTTGTCAGAGTCTAAGAGATAGCTTCTATGCTTTCTGTTCATGATGTTCCATCATTGCTGGAGGAAGAAGATGTGGACACATGGGCCCTCTTGACACATACCAAGGTTATATGGAGGCCCAGAAGGTAAAAAGTGAAGATTGGGCACTTCAAAAAATATTTAAGGATTAGTGGTATACCAGAGCACTAGAAGCATCTTGATTGTGTTCATCTGGTCAAAAGTATGTTGCTGCACTGTACTGGGATTGTAAAAGAGGAGATGAAAATTGAGATTGCATTGTATCCCTTGGGAGCAAACAGTGGGCAGCCTAGGCAGATAGTAGTGCATTTTGAATCTTATGTACAGAAAGAACAAATCCTTGGACCTTCCCCTGTAACTAAAGTGCACTGACTTCTAACACTCAGACATAGATTCCTGTTGAAAGTTTTACTTACTTGTCTGACATTTGAACAAGTAACCCCTGTAATAATCCTCAAAGTTGTATACTGTTGGTCTGTCTTTCCTGCTAAACATAAGTAAAATTAAAGTGCTGAGTGCAGATTTTAGGCCCTTACATTCAACTAACCTCTGGTGTGGTGTCTTGAGTCAATCAAGGTATTCCTCTAACCACTCCTACTGCCTTCTCTTTTCCCCCACCCCCTCTTTCCTCATACAGGTTGGTTCATCCCTGCTCTGCTTGCCCTCGCTTTGCTCGGGCCTGCTTCGCACCCCAGCCTGCCCCCAAATTCCTCCCGCCCCTGGTGCTGCTACATTTATTGGTACTAGACCACGCCCCACTTTTTTTAAACCAATCAGTAACAACTTGTCACTCAACAGCACAACCCTCAACCTGATACCACCAGTCCTCCAACTCTACTATTCTTTTTGCCTAAGTTTCAAGTCTCATTCAGTAGGTATGCTATCACCCAAAATAGTCTTATTAACTCTACTTCTGCACCTTTTACTCATTCCATATCTCCTAACCGCCTATGAATATCAGGATCACTTAGGTTTCCACTACCCTAAATTCCAAACATCCATCCCATCTACAACAGATAATAATGTACCCTTGCTCACTCCCCTCATGCTTACCTCTTTGACCCCTAAATACTACCATTTTACTAGACCTAGCTACATTAGTCCTAAAACTAGACACTATTACAAAACTTTATTCAAAATCTTAAAACTCATACTCAGGATACACTACAGCCTCACAAAGGATGGTGACATCCACCCAAACCCTGGTCCATCCCCACCTGTTGGCCCTAATCCCCCTACTATATCCCCTACCACCACAGCTCCAACAAATAGACTTCCTAACTCACTGCGGGCCTGCCATCTAAACATTAGGAGCATAAATAACAAAACTCAGCACCTGCATGCCCTCTTAGCTGTTTATTCCTCAGATATATTATTCCTAACAGAAACATGGCTAAAGCCTGCCACCAAGGACCATGAGATTCTGCCACCAGGGTATAATATGTTTCGACTAGACCGTACCACCAGAAAGGGTGGTGGGGTAGCCATACTTTATAAGTCTACCCTATCTGTCAGCATAGACACCCAACAACCACCCCAGTTCAATAATGCTGAAATTCTTATCTCAAAACTACAAATTAACAAAAACAAAAATGTAAACATTGTCTGTGTCTACATTCCCCAGGGAGGAACACAGAAACCTCGGAAGACTTCTTATATTAGTTATCCAATAACTTCCCCCAAGAAACAGTTGTTCTTGGGGATTTCAACATTGACTGGAACACTTGCTCTTGTGAAACCCCCACAACCCACATAAACCTCTATGGATTTACTCAAATCATAACCCCCCCCCACCTGGACAGGAAAACCCAATAACAAGGAAAGTACCCTAGACTGGATACTCGTCAATACCCATCTTCAGTCTTATAAATCAGGCACTTTGCCTGATGACCTAAGTGACCACTGTCTCACTTATGTAATCAAGCTGAAAGTAGACTGCTCCTACCAACCCATCTATAGAACATTAAGAAACAACAAGAATTTTATTCTCACCAAGTTTCAAAGTGAACGTAAGGCATATGTACATACATATGTAAATATATAACAAATGAGGTGGAAAAAATAGGAGATAGAAGATTTAATACTATGGGCACATATTCCTGTATGAGTAGGGGAGTAATTTATGTGATCAAATGTTCCTGTGGTAAAAACTATATTGGGGAAACTAAAAGAAGTCTAGCAGAGAGAATAAAGGAACATATTAGGGATGTTAAAAACAAAAAAATGTCAAGTCCAGTGACAGAACATTTCCACCTAATACATGGTGGGGCTGTCAAAGATATGAAAGTTACAATTTTAGAACAAATAGAAAATCAGTATGATGATGAGAATTTGTTAAAGTGTATTTTAAGGAAGAAAGAAGCAGTATTGATTTTGAAATATGGAACTTTGCAGCCTAGGGGGCTTAATAAGGAGTGCAATTGGCAGGGTTTTACATGTTGATTGTTTTATTAATTAATTATAAATGAATTTTATTTAATTATTTAATTGATTCATTGGAAATGTTAAGAGAGTATATAATGTGGATGTATTAATGGAGAAAGTTTTTGTACTCTGTAAAGGCAACAGCCGAGGCGCTAGAGACGAGATTATAAAGTTTTACCAATAAATTCATCTAGGTGGAAAGTAGAGCTGTCTTTCACTGGTTTTTTCTTGTGGTTACAAAAATGTAAACATTGTCTGTGTCTACATTCCCCAGGGAGGAACACAGAAACCTTGGAAGACTTCTTATATTAGTTATCCAATAACTTCCCCCAAGAAACAGTTGTTCTTGGGGATTTCAGCATTGACTGGAACACTTGCTCTTGTGAAACCCCCACAACCCACATAAACCTCTATGGATTTACTCAAATCATAACCCCCCCCCCCCCACCTGGACAGGAAAACCCAATAACAAGGAAAGTACCCTAGACTGGATACTCGTCAATACCCATCTTCAGTCTTATAAATCAGGCACTTTGCCTGATGACCTAAGTGACCACTGTCTCACTTATGTAATCAAGCTGAAAGTAGACTGCTCCTACCAACCCATCTATAGAACATTAAGAAACAACAAGAATTTTATTCTCACCAAGTTTCAAAGTGAACGTAAGGCATGCAACTGGTCAGTACTAAAACGTCTTCCCCTAGATGAAGCGGTAGTATACTTTAACAACCATATTCCTTGCTATTCTTAACTCCCATGCTCTCAGCCACTCTATTAGAACTAAAGTTAGTATTGCACCATTGCCGTCTAAAGATACCAAAACCAAAATTTCACTCAGAAACAAAGCATGGGCCACCTACCGAAAAATAAAAGCCCCACTTGAACAGCTACCGAAAAACAAAAGCCCCACTTGATCAACTAAGAGTTAGACAGCTAAGGAATGACACCAAAAAATCCATAACTTTAGACAAAAAGAACCAATACTACCATCTACAGGAAAAACACCAAAACAAACCTCAAAAGTTCTGGGCAGGAATAAACAAACTACTCCACCCAGGTCAAACCTCCACTCCACCCCCCTCAGCTTCCCAACAAAAATCCACAGTAGACATTGCTAATAACTTCAACAGCTTCTTCACAGAGACTATCCAGTCTTTAGCCAGCCAACTCTCTCCCAATGACTCTTAATTCTAATGTAGCCACACCCAGTACCCAAACATACTTCACCTTCCAACCTGTTCCTTCTCAACTTATTCATGCCCTACTTAAGAAACTAAGACCCACCACCCTGGCTGCCAACCTCCTCCCAGTAGATTATCTGCAAAAGGCTGCTGACACCATAGCATACCCCATCTCAAGCTTGATCAACAGAGCTATATCTGAAGCTACTGTACCCACTGTATGGAAAATCTCATGTCATACCTCTCCATAAAGGAGGCAGTTCCACTGAACTGTCAAATTTTAGACCCATAGCTATTCTGTCACCTCTGGCTAAAATTAAGTGTGTGTACACATACAGCTCATGCACTACCTCACACAGAACAAGCTGTTGTCCAACTTTCAACATGGCTTTAAGCCACACCACAGTACTACTTCTGCCCTCCTCTCTTTCTCTAACGTCATTGACCACAACCACAATAATAGCAAACTATCCTCAGCACTCTTTCTAGATCTATCCAAGGCTTTTGACATGTTTGACCACAAAATGCTTATAAATACCTTAAAGGCCTTCTCCTTAAACAGCCATGCACTCCAATGGTTTCAATCCTACCTGCAGGGGAGGCAACAAGCAGTCCTATGGCAGGACAAGCTATCATCTCGCCTACCCATCACATTAAGAGTCCCCCAGGGCTCGATACTAGGACCCTTTCTTTTCTCCATCTTTATCAACGACCTTCATTCAGTCATCCCAGATGCTGCCTGCATTCAATATGCGGATGACTTCACCTTGATTTGTTCTGACACCTCACCAGCTACTTTATTCACATTAACCCAAAATACCTTCAATACAGTGGAAAAGTGGCTCTCCAATCAACATCTAATTCTTAACCCCAACAAAACTAAGTTGCTCGTCTTCTCCCCCACATGCAGGACCCCTCTGCCATCCTTCAACATAACTGCTAACAATGGCACTATCATCTCCCCAGAAGCCCAAACTAAACTATTGGGTGTCATAGTTGATAACCTGAAGTCTGATGTCCATATCAATCAGACTATCAAAACCATTAATAAAAAACTTGGCTCTCTTTACAGAATCAAACCTTTCCTTACCCCACTTGCTAGAACTGCAATGCCCATTCCCATCTGCTATCAACTCTCCTCTACGCCTCACCTCTATTCTCCAATTTAAACAAAACAGATTTTAATAAACTATCAGCCTGCTATAACCACATTGCCAGATTTGCTACTGGCACAGCATACCAGACACACCACTGTCACAACCTAAATCGCCTAGGATGGCGTGAACTGCCAAGCCTCCTGCAGTTCAACAGGCTAATAGTGGCACATAAAGTCCTTTACCAACCAGAAAATACACCTGCACTAAAAAAAATATTATCAGCCCCTACACCAGCACCCAACCACTGCGATCATCCACTAGACTCCTAATTCAAACATGCAAATCGAACTACTCAGCTGGGGACTCTCTGCAAACTCTGTTGGAAAAATATGGAACAGACTCCCAGCTGACTTGACCCTAGAACCCTCACTAACTCAATTCAAAAACAAACTCAAGAAATACTTCAAAACTCATTGGTTATGTCCTTGCACTAACCCCAATTAGTGACCTCTCTATTTCTTAGGTGCCTTACCTTCAACTACTACTAACTTTTTTCTACCACTCCATTTCAGGAAGGGTCAGTTGTATAACTGCTGATCAGTGTGTCTTAAACCTGAATGTAATGTTTTGTATGTTTAAGTTTGAAAATAATGTTATGTTTTGTAAAGTGTTTTCTGATAAGTTAGTACTATATATGCTAAATACTGGTATTGCTTATGACTGTAATCTGCTTGAAACTAGCATTTACTAAATGTTCAATGTGTATTATTATCCTGGAGCTTTTCTTCCCGGGCCTCCGCCGAAAATGGACATGTATCCAGTCAGACTATCCCAGTCAACAAATGTAAAATAAAATCAAAATAAATAAAGTAAATTTTAAAATGGTTAGCAAACTTTTCTGGGCAGAAAGAAGAATTTTTGTGGATCAGAACTTTACACAAGTTACTAGGAAGAAGAGAGCCAACTTTCTTCCAATTACTAGATGCTATAAATCAAAGGGGAATACAGAACTGCATACTGCATCCTGCCATTTTGATAATCTTTTTTCCAGAGAACACTCAGGAAAAAGGTGTGATACCACTACTTTTCAAAATCTTAAGCTTTATAGAAGAGCATCAGGCAACTGATGAAAATGGCAAATTTGTAACAGTTAAGGGCTTTTGTGTATTAGAGAAGTCAAATTTCATCAATATATATTTGCTCCCAGGGACCAAAGTGATGGAGATTAAGAATATGATGGCTATAATCCTAGCTTTTGCTGAGGCAAACATGATTGTAATGAACGAGTAGAATGTAGTCTTGGCACATAAGTAATTAAGGGATCCTAACAGTAGAAGACTGACCTCATAAGGGTAATGTCTAAGACAGTATTTTAAACAGAAGAGCCGGTTGGCTGTATGGAGAATTTTACCAGGGAAAGGTTCAGACCCAGGTTATGCTTTTTATTCCTTGATGCATAAGCAATGGTCTAGGACTGACAATATGTTTATAGTGAAAGCAGGAATTTAGATGATGTTCATCGTGCATACAGCTGCAGTAATCACAGATGGGTTTTCAGCCGTCAGGCGGTCCCTCGGTCGGCAGGTTTTCAGCCGTCAGGCGGTCCCTCGGTCGGCCGAATTCCAAACTCTTGGTCCGGCGTCGGTGGTCGTCGCATACTCTTCTGACGTCAGGAAGGCCAGAGTATATAAGACACAGCCGACGCCATGTTCTTCAGTCTTTTTTGCCGCGCGGTGCCCGAAGCAGAAGCAGTTCGCAAGTGCCGGTCGGCCAGCTCCTGAATTACGAAAATATTTGGAACTGAAGTCTTCACTAAAGCTAAGTACCCCGTTGGGGAAACTTTTCTTGCCTCAGACCGATGTCAGAAAAAGTTAATAATTGTATTTCTTGTGGGAAGCAAATACCGCATAAGGATTTCCATTCCCTTTGCATACCTTGTTTGGGCCCAGACCACGACGTCTCGGGCTGTCGCTTTTGCGCTACCTTTAATAAACGCACTATCAAGCGTCGGGCGGAGTTCGCCCAACACTTTTTTGGTAAAGCTTTTGACTATAAAATGTCGTCGGACACTCCGACTACCGTTTTATCCAAAAAACGCAAGGAAAAGGACCGACACGCGAAGACCGCGGTCTCCACCGACACCACGCCGAAACAGGCTACACGTGGTCCGGTTCTCAGCGAGATGCCTTTGCAGTCCCTGACTACCGACACTCCTTTGGCGGTGTCTTCTGTACCGAGACCGCTGGGTCATCGGCCTTCCAGACTACAACCGAAGCCCCGGCTTATGTCGAACCTACTAATGTGGACAGATCCACCTCCACCCATGGTGTATTTAGGCCTTCATCTTCCTTTTCTATTAAGGCCTTCACTAAATCCAAAGCTGCCAGGCCTCACCCTAGGCCTGCTGCTCAAGGCCCATCTCCTGGACCCATGCCTAAGAAACAGATGCTTAAAATGGCTGAGGACCTAATAACTCTTATCAGAGGTTCCCAGCCTCCTCCTGACAAGAGACCCAGAGTGGAGGAAGAATCTCCTCTTCAGATCAGGGATCCATTTTATCAGAACATTCTGATGCAGAGGAACACTCTTACTCTCCTTTTGAGGATTCGGATGCAGAACAGTCCATTCCTTCTGTATCCCCCCCTGAGGATTTTTCTTTGGGGAAACCTTGCACACCTTGAGGGAACATTTCCATTGGGAAGGTCAAGACTTTTCAGATTCCAAGAAAAGACTTAGGGAATTCCTTTGTTACCTCAGCACAGACCGCTGGCTATACCCCTGTTTTGGAGGTACTGGATGATGTATATTCGAGGCTTGTCTTAATCCTGATTCTCTGCCTCCTGCACCAGTAAAGCCTGATAGATATTACAGAGTACCCAGTTCTCACCAATTTCTACAAAGGCCATAATGCTGACCCTGAAACCATTTCACAAGGCCCTAAGGGAATTAAGGCCTCCACTGCCAAGAATCCACTTCCTGCAGAAAGGGAATCTAGATCTCTAGAAAGGTGGGGTAAGAAGGTATATACCTCGGCCACCCTAGCCATGAGGGCCTTAAACTGCCAGTTTCATATGGTTAAATATCAACAGTTCCTGTTATCACAATTAAAAAACAAAATGTCTCAACCTGAACAACCAGATTTAAATGAGTTACAGGATATGATGCATAGTGCGGAACAAGTGGGTAAACACACCTTACAATGTGGTTATGATGCCCTAGAGGCCTCCAGTAGAGCGGCTGCTACAGGATCAGTCATTCGCAGACATGCCTGGCTTAGGGAACAAAAGGATGTACTTTTTGGTACTAATGCTGAGGATATTCTACGCAAAATGGAAGAAAAAGCCAAATCTATGCAGACTGTCAAAGCTTTCTTACAGGTCCAGCCACCACGATTTAGCAGGAATTGGCCTTCAAAAAACTGGTCCTTTCCAGCCACTGACAAGCCCCAAAGAGGTAGATACAGACGCACAAGGGGCAGAGGGCAATCACAAGGATCATATAGAGGCAGACAATGGCAATCTCCAGCACCAAGAGGTGGTGAAGACAGTGCACAACAATACAGGAAGCAAACCCAATGACTCCCTCATTTCCATGCCAAGCAAATCTCAGCTGGCAGCACCTTTGGGAGGAAAACTAGCATTATTTGCAAGCAATTGGCATATTGTCACAACAGACAAATGGATACTGGACATTATAAACAGAGGCTACAAATTTCAATTTCACACTCTTCCGAAAATGAGAGGCATGCCAAACCTACCACAAAATCAAAAGGTAGAGGCACAACTACAAATTTCAAAGCTCCTAAACATGAGAGCTATACAAAAGGTACCTACGCACCAACAAGGTCAAGGTTTTTATTCAAGGCTCTTCCTGGTACCAAGAAAAGGAACCGACTGGAGACCCATTCTGGACTTATCCATCCTAAACACATTCCTACTGCACAAAATTCAAGATGCTCACATTACAGCAACTTCTTCCCATGCTGGGCAAGGAGTTTTGGCTGGTAACATTGGACCTCAAGGAGGCATACCTGCATGTCCCAATCAGACAAAGCTGCAGAAGATACCTCAGATTTCTTGCAGGTTCAATCCACTATCAATTCTCTGCATTGCCCTTTGGCTTATCTACTGCGCCCAAAGTATTCACAAAGTGCCTGGCATCAGTGATTGCCTATTGCAGACTTCAAGGGATACAAATTTACCCTTATCTGGACGACTGCCTGATCCAAGCGGACAGCAAACACATACTATTGGAACATCTGGCATATGTGACACGGTTACTGCTTTCTCTGGGATACACCATCAACAAGGAGAAATCAAGGCTAACACCATCTCAGAAAATAACCTTCCTGGGTGCCAGCTTGGACACAAACACCCAGATGGCATACCTTACGCCAGAAAAACAAGGGCAATTATCTCAGTACTTCAAAACACTAGCAAAAAGTACCAGGCTTACTGCAAGGAAAATCCTGCAGGCTCTGGGATTCATGGCATCTTGCATTCTTCTAATCCCATGTGCAAAGCTGCATATGAGGAAACTTCAATGGTACCTAAAAATCTATGGTCTCAACACAGTCACAGCTTGGAAGCAATTATACCAATAATTCCATGTCTACAAAAGGAATTTCTATGGTGGGCCCAAGCATGTCAAGTAAACACAGGCCTTCCTTTCTGCAAGCCTCAAGCAAAACAAGTCATAACCACAGACGCCTCAGATTACATGATGGGGGACATGACGGACAGGTGCATTCAGGGCAGATGGTCCCAAAAGGAAAAGCACCTTCACATCAATCAAAAAGAAATGCTAGCAGTAATAAATGCAATTACAGCTTTCAAGGACTTCCTGCATCCAGGCCAATTACTGATAAGAACAGACAACACCACAGTAATGTGGTACATAAACAAACAAGGAGGAACACACTCATACCCCTTGTGCAGACTAGCCATGACTCTTTGGAACTTGGCTCTGGAAAGACAAATCGAACTTCAAGCACAGTACCTGCCAGGACTCGAAAACACACTGGCAGACACTCTGAGCAGGAATATGACAGATCCACACGAATGGAAACTGCATCCACAGGTGTTTGCGGAGATAATCCAAGCGTGGGGGAGGCCAGACATAGATCTTTTTGCCTCCCACAGGAACCATCAAATGAAAATGTTTTGTTCAAGGACCTTCCATCCAAAGGCCTGGAAAGTGGACGCCCTTTCATTCTGTTGGACAGCATGGACAGTTTATGCATTCCCACCTCTGCCTCTACTGCCCAAGGTACTCTTGAAAGCAAGAACAGACAAACCGAGAATGATACTGATTGCTCCAGATTGGCCAAGGCAACACTGGTATCCACTCCTGAGAAGCTTAACGCACACTCCTCCCTGGTCCCTGCCTCTAATACCTCTTCTGCTGACTCAGAACAACTACAAAACTCTTCACAGTCAGCTGAAAACACTCAACCTCGCTGCATGGAAAATTCCTTAACACCACAACAGACCCTACTCTCCAAGGAGGTGCAGGATGTCATTTTGGAGGCCAGAAGACCATCTACTAGAAAAGCTTACTCCGCAAAATGGAAGCGGTTTTGCTGTTGGAATGAGAAAAGAGACCAGAATCCTAGAAAATTGAACTTGCCTCAGGTTTTACAGTACCTGGCTGAACTACTGAACAGTGGGCTCTCTTTCTCTTCAATAAAAATTCATGCCTCAGCCATTTCTGCAGAATTCAACACGGATCCTCCTTTATTCTCTCACCCACTCTTACGACAGTTCCTCAGAGGGGCTAAGAATATAAGACCTCCAAGGAAGCAACCAATACCAGCCTGGGACCTTAATTACATACTAGAAAAATTAACATTGCCTCCTTTTGAACCTGCTGCCTCAACAGATTTGCAGTATTTGTCCTGGAAAACTGCTTTCCTTCTGGCCATCACTTCAGCTCGTAGGGTTTCTGAACTACAGGTTCTCATGGCGGTGCAGCCCTTCCTCATCTTCCATCAGGACAGGGTTTCCCTTCGTACAAACCCATCTTTTATGCCAAAAGTGGTATCCAGGGTAGCCTTAAATCAAGCCATACACCTACCTACTTTTTATCCTAACCCTCAAAACAAAGGGGAAAGGCTGCTACACTCTTTAGACATCCATAGGCAGCTACGTTACTATTTGGACAGAACAAAGCCCTTCAGGAAATCAGAACAACTCTTTGTATCCTATGCCGTAGGGGCTCAAGGGAAACCAGTTACTAAACAGACCATTTCCAAGTGGATTGGCCACTGCATACGGTTTTGTTATTCCTATCATGGGAAAACTGTCGCTACTGGTATCAGATCTCACTCCACCAGGGCCACAGCCACCTCTACTGCCTTCCTCAGAGGTGTTCCTACTAAGGATATTTTGGAGGCAGCCACTTGGAGTTCTGTACATACCTTCACAAAGCACTACCACCTGCCCTTATATTCCAGAACAAGAGCAGGCTTTGCCACTGCTGTTTTGCAGGGCATTCTGGCTCAACCCAGTTCCTTATAATACCTACCACCCTATGCATAGCTTTGGGACTCTACCCATCTGTGATTACTGCAGCTGTATGCACGATGAACATAGTACAGTTTTGTACCTACCATAAATGTAGATGTTCGAGTGCTAATACAGCTGCAGTACAGGTTTCCTCCCTCCTTCCCCACTTGGTAAAGGCATAGGGCCTAACAACCTCTTCATACCACTTGACTGGGTTATCCTGCTATGTTTTATTTGCTTGCTTACACTGTTTTTGCTTTACCTTGCATTGCCTGCATATGCAGATAAGCTTTATTTATGTATTGCCTTCCCTTTGGGGGCACCTGACATCTGGGGCAAGAAAGACTGAAGAACATGGCGTCGGCTGTGTCTTATATACTCTGGCCTTCCTGACGTCAGAAGAGTATGCGACGACCACCGACGCCGGACCAAGACTTTGGAATTCGGCCGACTGAGGGACCGCCTGACGGCTGAAAACCTGCCGACCGAGGGACCGCCTGACGGCTGAAAACCCATCTGTGATTACTGCAGCTGTATTAGCACTCGAACATCTACATTTATGGTAGGTACAAAACTGTACTTTCTTCGTGTTTCACTGTTGCAGTCATCACATTTGGGTTATCTGCTTGCAGTAGCCCTCAGTCAGCCTGATTAACAAAGTCTTTGGTCCTGCGTCAGTTGCTGTCCCTTCTTCCGTGACGTCAGGTCATCAGGGTTATAAAACATTTAGCCGACGCCATTACATCAGTCTTTCTTGCATTGCGCTGCCCGAAGCAGAAGCAGTTCGCAAGTGCCGGTCGGCCGACTCCTGAAATTTTCGTTTTCGAGTTTCAGAACCAAAGTCTTCAACTAAAAGATAAGTACCCCGTTGGGGAAACTTTTTCTTGCTCTAAACCGATGTCAGTAACAGTAAATAATTGCATTACTTGTGGAAAGCAAATACCTCATAAAGATTTTCATTCGTACTTTATTCTTTGCCTAGGCCCTGACCACGACGTACCTTGCTGTCAGTTCTGTGCCTTATTTAAACCACGAACTATCCGTCGTCGGTATATTTTTGCTGCTAAATATTTAGGTGTTCGGTTCAATTATCCTGATATGTCTTCGGTAAGCCATCCGACTACCGACATTCCGAAAAAATGCAAAGATAAAGACAACAGACAGGCCGCCTAGGTCCAAAGCTGCTGACGATGCTTCTCCTAAGCCAGTTGCCAGTTCGCCGGTACTCAGTGAGGCGCTTTCGCAGCCCCTGATACCCGCTACTTCAGATTCACAGGCCTCTACTGAGACCCATTCAGAGTCCGGTATGCTATGAGATGCTTCAACTGTGGAACTTGCGGATGTCTCTACCTTGGATAGGTCTGGAGCCGCTGTGCAGGCACCGGCTTCTGAGAGTGTATTCAGGCCTACTGACTTGCATATTAAACCGACGCCATCTTCTTCTTCAAGGCCTAAAACTCAAACCATGCCTAGACAAACTCAGTAAGCAGAATAAAAACTAGAATGAACAGCAGATGCAGGGTGGTATCCAACGAGACGGAGCCCGAATAATGAAAAAATTCTTTACTCAATCCAATGATCAAAATGAAGTACAAATACACATAAAGTCACAGTTTAAAAATGATAAAACAACAAGTTAAATTTCGTCACAATACTCAGACTTCTTCAGAACAGTGAATTGCTGGCTGATAACTCCTTAAATACACACCCAGTCAATTAGTAAAATATTACCCCACATCATTTCCTTTCAATTAAGAAACATCACAGGAAGTGTAAGGTAGTAGTGAATACTCCCCCTGTGTATTTAAGGAGTTATCAGCCAGCAATTCACTATTCTGAAGAAGTCTGAGTATTGACGAAAGCGCTTAACTTGTTGTTTTATCATTTTTAAACTGACTTTATGTGTATTTGTACTTCATTTTGATCATTGGATTGAGTAAAGAATTTTTTCATTATTCGGACTCTGTCTCGTTGGATACCACCCTGCATCTGCTGTTCAAACCATGCCTAGAAAACTGACGCCCAGAGCGCATGGGCAGGCCTCTATGCCTAAAAAACAAATTATAAGAATGGCTGAAGACCTTATTACTTTAATCAGGGGAAGCCAACTATCTCCCTCTAAGAGACCTAGGACTGAGTTTGCTTATGATGTTTCTGACCAGGATTCTGAATTTTCTGTTTCCTCTGAAGACCAGGATTTACCCTTATCTACTTATGAGGATTCTGATTCTGAGGACTCTATTCCCTCTGCCCCCCCCCCCCCCAGAGGATTTCCCTTTTGGTGAAACCTTGCATACTCTCAGGGAGCATTTTTGTTGGGAAAGTCAGGATTTCTCTGATTCTAAAAAGAGGCTTAGGGATTTCTTACTCCTGCCCCTGCACGGGGCTTTAGCCATACCTCCTGTACTAGACATTGTTGATGATGCCTTTTCGGAATCTAGCTTGGCCCCTGACTCTTTACCTCCTGCTCCCAGAAAACCTGATAGATATTACAGGGTCCCTGACTCTCTCAAGTTCCTTTTTAAAAATCCTACTGCGGATCCTGCGACCATTTCACAGGGACCCAAGGGCATTAAAGCTACTACTGCCAAAAATCCTACCCCCTCTGATAGAGACTCCAGGGCGCTGGATAGATGGGGTAAGAAGGTATACACTACTGAAACTTTGGCCATTAGGGCCTTAAACTGCCAATTTCATATGTTAAAGTATAAGCAGCATATTATTGGATTGCTTAAACAGAAAATGATGTTGATTCCTGATTGTGCTGAAAATAAGGATTTACAGGATTTACTGCATTCAGCTGAACAAGTTGGAAAACCTACTTTGCAATGTGGTTTTGATTTATTAGAGGCATCTTGCAGGGCTGCTGTAACTGGGTCTGTACTTAAAATACATGCTTGGCTTAAGGAGCAATCCTTGCCAAGTCATGTTAAAGCGAAATTACTGGATGCTCCCTTAAACCAGGACCGCCCATTTGGCAACAAGGCAGAAGAAGTTCTTAAAAAGATGGAGGAAAAAGCTAAATCCATGCAAATTGTTAAGATTTTTTACAAGTACAACCTCCAAGGTTTAGTAGGCATTGGCCTTCCAAAAATTGGTCCTTTTCTGCCTCTTCCAGACCTTCTCAGTCCAAACCCAGATCCAGCAGAGCTCCCAGGCTTCAGTCCCAGGGTCCGCACAGGACTAAGCAGTGGGGGGCCTCTAACTTCCAAATCTGGGAGTAATAAAACTCCCCCCATGGTAAATTGTCTCAATTACTTCTTTTTAAAACTTCCAAGCACTTCTCAACTGACTGTCCCTTTGGGGGGGAAAGATTGCTCTTCATGCAAAGAACTGGGAACTCATTACCCAGGACAAATGGGTTCTAAATATAGTGTCGCAGGGATACAGATTTCACTTCCACACTTTACCAACACCAAGCAGGCAGCCAGATCCTACCCCCAAATCTGTGGGCAGAGGCCCAAAAGCAAGTACTTTCTCTCTTAAGCATGGGGGCTATTCACTTGGTACAAGAAGAGGAAAAGGGACAAGGTTTCTACTCTATACCTTTCCTGGTACCCAGAAAAGACAATTCATGGTGTCCTATCCTGGACATGTCTACTCTAAGCACCTTTTTGGTGATTCCAAAATTCAAGATGCTGACTCTTCACCAGTTGCTTCCCATGATAGGCAAAGACGACGCCTGGTTGGCAACACTAGATTTAAAGGAAGCGTACCTGCACATCCCAATCAGGGAATCTTGCAGAAGATACCTACGCTTCAAAGCAGGCTACACGCACTCTCAGTTCTCTGCACTGCCCTTTGGCTTATCTGCTGCACCCAGGGTATTCACAAAGTGCCTAGCTCCAGTCATTGCATTTTTCAGGCAAAGAAATATTCAAATATACCAATACCTGGACGATTGTCTAATTCAGGGAGAAAGTCAGGACATACTTTTGAATCATCTGGCCATTGTACAAAGGGTGCTAACTTGTCTTGGGTACACCATAAACGAAAAGAAATCACATCTGGTACCCTATCAACAAATTATATTCCTGGGAGCAAGCTTGAATACAACTTCCCAGATGGCTTTCCTCATGCCATAGAAACAAATTCATTTGACAAACTACTTCAAACAGGTGGCCACAAAAACCCTGCTGTCTGAAAGGCAAATACTTCAAGTCTTGGGGTTCATGGCCTCCTGCATTCTTCTAATTCCATATGCGAGTGCATATGAGGAAACTACAGTGGTATCTAAAAAGCCTATGGTGTCAACATTCTCAGGATCTAGAAGCAATGATTCATATCATACCTTACCTACGCCTAGAGTTCCTTTGGTGGGCAGAGGCCTGCCACCAAAACAAGGGACTACCATTCACACTACTCCCTGCCGCCCAAACCCTAACAACAGACGTATCAGACTATGCATGGGGGGCTCACCTGGCAGGGAAGTGCATTCAGGGCAAATGAAACCCAAGTCAAATGCACCTGCATATCAGTCAAAAAGAAATGTTAGCTGTACAGAATGCTCTGACAGCCTTCAAGGACCACATTCTTCCAGGACAATTAATGGTAAAGACGGACAGCACCACTGTTATGTGGTACATAAACAAGCAGGGGGGTACATATTCTTACCCCTTATGCAGACTAGCCACGGCATTGTGGAACACAGCTCTGAGCTACCAAGTGCATCTACAAGCTCAATTCCTGCCAGGAAAACTAAATGCACTGGCAGACGAACTAAGCAGAAACCTCATGGACCCACACGAGTGGAAACTGGAACCAAGGATTTTCAACATGTTGATAAGCAAATGGGGGAGCCCAGATATAGACCTGTTTGCCTCCCCCCAGAACAATCAATTGGACAAAGTTTGCACAAGGACTCCCCACAAACAAGCTTGAGAGTGGATGCTCTGTCCTTCAGCTGGAAAAACCCATCAGTTTATGCCTTTCCTCCCCTGCCTCTGCTCTCCAAAGTACTACTAAAGATCAAACAAGACAAACCAAGGACGATTGCACCAGACTGGCCACGCCAACACTTGTATCCCCTCTTGCGCAGTGTGTCACTGTTGGCCCCATGGCACCTGCTTCAGACTCCTACCCTGTTGTCTCAGCAGGAGAACCAGATTCTGCACCCTCGGCTTCAATCTCTGAACCTAGCAGCCTGGCTAATTACCTAATCTCTCCTTTACCATCTCTCAGTAAACCAATGATGGATATCATTTTAGAGGCAAGGAGGCCTAGTACTAGAAAATCTTATGCTGAAAAATGGAAAAGATTCTGTGCCTGGAACCAGTCTCAAGGGATGAGCACAGCAGTGCCCAATTTACCTCAGATTTTACAATACTTAACTGAGATGCTTCACAAGGGCCTGTCTTTCTCCTCCATCAAAATTCACGCCTCAGCCATTTCTGCTCATTATAACACAGAACATCCCCTCTTCTCTCATCCACTGCTCAAGCAGTTCCTCAGAGGGGCCAAAAATTTACGACCACGCAGGAGAGCTCCAACTCCAGCCTGGGACCTTAACTTTGTATTGGAGAAACTCAGTCTTCCTCCTTTCGAGCCAGCTGCCACTGCAGACTTAAAATTCCTTTCTTGGAAAACAGCTTTTCTTTTAGCAATCACTTCAGCAAGAAGGGTATCTGAATTACAGGCCCTTATGGCAGTGGAGTCTTTCATCATCTTTCATGCGGACAGGGTGTCCCTCAGGACCAATCCCTCTTTCATGCCCAAGGTGGTATCCATTGTGGCCCTTAATCAGTCCATTCATTTGCCAACCTTCTTTCTTAATCCACAGAACAAAGGGGAACAGTTACTGCACTATTTAGATGTGGATGTGCACAGACAACTTA
>NC_056736.1:266597324-266609824 GCF_019279795.1 Protopterus annectens | reverse complement strand
CACCTTTACAACATGATATTTTGTTTGGTGTTAAGGCAGAAGAGGTATTAAAGAAAATGGAGGATAAAGCAAAATCTATGCAAACAGTGAAGGATTTCTTACAGGTACAGCCGCCTAGATTTAGCAGGAATTGGCCTACAAAAATTTGGTCCTTTCCAGTGTCAGACAGACCACAGAGAGGCAGATACAGACGCCTACGAGGCAGATCTCAGCCCCAAGGCTCTTACAGACCTCAACAGTGGGGTGCGTCAACCCAAAAAGGAGGTGAAGACAAGTCACAACCATTCAGGAAACAGTCCCAATGACTTCCCCTTTCAAATGCCAAGCACTTACCTTTTGGCAGCTCACTTAGGAGGGAAACTAGCACTTTTTTCAAAAAATTGGCATATAATCACCCAAGACAAATGGGTTCTGAATATTGTGTCTCAAGGTTACAGGTTCCATTTTCACACTCTACCAAGGCCAAAAGGAATGCCAGACCTCCCACAAAATCAATGGGCAGAGGCACAACAGCAAATTTCGGCCCTCATGGACATGAGAGCTATTCAAACAGTGCCAAAACAGGAACAAGGGCAAGGATTTTACTCAAGACTTTTCTTGGTCCCCAGAAAGGACAAAGCTTGGAGACCCATACTGGATCTATCTATTCTGAACACTTACCTGGATATACCAAAATTCAAAATGTTGACACTACAGCAGCTTCTACCCATGCTGGGCAAGAAGGCGTGGCTTGTTACTCTGGACCTCAAAGAGGCATAGGCATACCTGCATGTCCCAATCAGACAAAATTGCAGAAGATACCTCAGATTCATAGCTGGCACAAAGCATTACCAATTCTCTGAACTGCCCTTTGGATTATCTACTGCGCCCAGGGTCTTCACAAAATGCCTGGCACCAGTAATAGCTTTTTGCAGACAAAAAGGAATTCAAATATATCCTTACTTGGACGACTGCCTTATTCAAGCAGAGAGCAAGGACATTCTACTAAAACATCTGGCTTTTGTAAAAAGATTACTAATAGGCCTAGGGTACACAATAAATGAAAAGAAGTCAAAACTAGTGCCCTCACAATAAATAATATTCCTGGGTGCAAGCTTGAATACAACAGCCCAGATGGCTTATCTCACGTCAGACAAGCAAAGGCAACTGACTCAGTATTTTCTTTTGATGGCATACAAAAACCCAACTCCCTGCAAGAAAAATTCTGCAGGTCTTGGGGTTCATGGCATCCTGCATACTACTAATTCTATATGCCAGACTGCATATGAGGAAACTGTGCAATGGTATCTAAAAAGTGTCCGGACGCAACACTGTCACAGTTTGGAAACAATAATACCACTCATTCCCTGCCTACAACATGAGTTTTGCTGGTTGGCACAGGCATGTCACCACAACAAGGGACAGCCTTTCACCTTACCCACAGCCAGGCAGACAACAGATGCATCAGATTACGCCTGGGGAGCACACGTGGCAGGAAAATGTATCCAGGGCAAGTGGAACACAAGCCAGATGCATCTCCACATCAGTCAAAAAAAGATACTAACTGTACAAAATGCCCTGACAGCTTTCAAAGACCTTCTGCATCCAGGACAATTGCTACTAAAGACAGACAACACCACAGTTATGTGGTACATAAACAAGCAAGGGGGCACACATTCCTATCCCCTATGCAGACAAGCCATGACTTTGTGGAACACAGCACTGACCTATCAAGTTCATCTGCAAGCACAATTCCTGCCAGGAAAGAAAAATACTCTGGCAGACGACTTAAGCAGAAATATCATGGATCCTCACGAGTGGAAATTAAATCCACAAGTATTCAGAATGATAACTCAGAAATGAGGGTGTCCAGACATAGATCTCTTTGCCTCCCCCCTGAATTACCAACTACGGAGATTCTGCACAAGGACTTACCACACACAAGCATGGAAAGTGGACGCTCTTTCATTCAGTTGGAAAACACTAAATGTTTATGCCTTCCCACCTCTGCCTCTCCTTGCAAAGGTACTACTAAAAGCCAGACTAGAGAGGCCAGAGATGATCCTGATTGCTCCGGACTGGCCACGCCAGCACTGATATCCAATCCTAAAAAGCATGGTTCAAGGCCCAGCATGGATTTTACCTCAAGTGCCTCATCTTCTGACACAGCAAAACAATCAGATCCTGCACAGCCAACTCAAAACCTTAAATCTGGCTGCATGGCAGATTACTTAGCCAAACAGACAACACTTCTCTCTAAAGCTGTTATGGATGTCATTGGGGAGGCCAGGAGGCCCAGCACCAGGAAATCTTATTCAGAAAAGTGGAAAAGATTTTGCGCCTGGAACCAGGCTCATGGCCTAGACCCTCTTGTCCCAAATATCCCTCAGATTTTACAATACTTAACTGAGATGCTGGACAAAGGCCTATCCTTTTCATCTATTAAGATAAACGCCTCTGCCATTTCAGCTCATTACAACACGGATCCTCCTATTTACTCTCATCCATTACTAAGGTAATATCTCAGAGGGGTTAAAAACATAAGACCGCCCCAGAGAGCACCAACACCAACTTGGGACCTCAACTTTGTCTTGGAGAAACTAACTTTACCACCTTTTGAGCCAGCCAACTCAGCAGAATTAAAATTTTTATCATGGAAAACTGCTCTACTTCTGGCTATAACTTCAGCACGAAGAGTCTCAGAGTTACAAACACTAATGGCAGTGGAACCTTTTCTCATTTTTCATCAAGACAGGGTTTCCTTAAGAACAAACCCTACATTTATGCCAAAGGTGGTATCTAGTGTGGCTCTTAACCAAACTATTCATTTGCCAACTTTTTATCCAAATCCCCAGAATAAAGGGGAGAGAATTCTGCACTCATTGGACATACACAGGCAGTTACGCTTCTACTCGGACAAAACAAAGGCTTTCAGGAAAACTGAGCAACTGTTTGTATCATATGCCTCAGGATCACAGGGAAAGGCTATCTCAAAGCAAACCATCTCAAAATGGATAGGTCACTGTATACGTTTTTGCTACACACACCATGGGAAAACTGCGCCTAACAACATTAGGCCACATTCCACCAGGGCAACAGCCACTTCAGCTGCCTTTCCTAGAGGAGTACCAACCAAGGACATTTTGGAGGCTGAAACTTGGAGTTCAGTGCACACATTCACCAAGCATTACCACTTGCCTCTTTACTCTAAATCCAGAGCTGGCTTCGCCACTGCAGTACTACAGGGCCTTATAGCCACTCCAAACCCCCTATAGGTCCAGCCACTCAACCTCAGCTTTGGGATTCAACCCAAGTGTAATGACTGCAGCAGTGAAATACGATGAACATAGTACAGTTTTGTACCTACCATAAATGTAGATGTTAGAGTGTATTCACTGCCGCAGTCCAGGTTACCCACCCTCCTTCCCCACTTTTTCTTGGCAGGACCTTACCTATACCTTTCTATCCTATACAACCAATGTGGTGTATTTGCTTGTAACTGAAGGTATTGTTTTTTTATTTCTTATGTACAATTCTTTTAGCAATATGTATTGCCTACCTGTTTTGGGGCACCTGACATCTGGGGCAAGAAAAACTGAAGAAAATGGCGTCGGCTACATCTTGTATACCCCTGTCGCACTGACGTCAGGGAAGAAGCGACAGCAACCGACGCCGGACCAAGACTTTGGAACTCTGGCCGACTGCAGGACCGCCTGACGGCAGGATGACTCAAGTGTAATGACTGCAGCAGTGAATACACTCGAACATCTACATTTATGGTAGGTACAAAACTGTACTTTACTGTTCCATTCACTTAGAATGGAAGAACAGAGATGAGAAGTTATTTTTCAGAGGCCTCAGTAAAAGTATAATTCGCTCTCATGCAGTGCCTCTTACAAATGTGTTTGCTGCTGATGTGTTGCACAGAAAAAGCTTCCAGAAATAGCAGCTCTTTGCTGAGATATCAGCCTTTTTTTAGGCATTTAACTTTGATATGCCTCAGTTTCTTCTTCAGTTACTCCTCCCATATCCCAACCCCCTGCTAGCAAGAGTATCACATTTTCTGCCCTGCAAGGTTCAGGTATTCAGTCAGCTTTGCATGACAATACACATCAAACAGATTTGCTTGCTTTCTGCCTGGTGTGCCAGTAAAAGTGTTCCCTCATCTCTCTTACTCCTATCACCTTGAATAGCACTTTTACAGTAAATCATGTTCATAGGTAGGTACTAGGCTATTATCCCAAGGGCCTAAGTAAGCCTAGCCAACAAGGTTCCCTGGCTTATGCCACCCAAGAAAGTTAATTTCCTGTGCCCAAGTGATCCCCGGCGTGTATTTCCTATTTCCCATCCACTTATCAAGATTTTTCTTGAAGAGTGCTAATGAGGAACTTTGCGTGACATAGATGGATAGCTTGTTCCAGAGTATAGGAAGTCTGGGACAGGAATCTATCCCTCCAGCATGTCCTGTTTATTGTGGTGACGAGGTTTAGGTCCCCAGAGCATGTAGCTCGGAGGGATTTGGATGTCTTAAGGCATAGCATGTCCAACAGCTCTGGGTTTAACATAGCTTTATATATTAGGCAGAGAATTGGAGTAGGCGATATGCTACAGAGTAAAGCTGGAGTTTTTTGAGATGGTCAGTGTAGGGCATCTGTTTGAGGCCAGTAATCCTCTTTGTGAGGTATTTCTGTGGCCTTTCCAGATGCTGCAGATGTCTTGTGAGGTACATTCCAAAAGGGGCGTTGTACTCTATAATGCATCTAATGAGTGCCGAGTAGAGAGGAATAATGACCTCTTTTTTTCCTGGATGAGAACCCTTTTGTGATGAGGTGTGCCACATAGGTGGATTTCCTGACTACCGTGGAGATGTGATTATCAAAGGAGAGACTACTGTCCACCTGGGTCCCAAGGTCTCATCACACATTCGGCATTAGGTAGACTGCCATTTATGTGGTAGTTCATGGGTACAGAGTTTTTACCAAAGGAGATGACAATGCACTTTTTGGCATTGAGCTTGAGGCCATGCCTCTTGACACCAGGCATCTGTCTCAGTGAGGCCCTTCTGTAGGATGTCCACATCATTTGGGGACTCGACTATGGCTCCTAGTTTGCAGTCATCTGTGAACTTCGTTAGCCAGAGGCCTTCTTCGTTAGCCTGTACTTCAGAGAAGTAGATACCAAACAGGAGCGGTCCCAGGACTGAACCCTGTGGTGCTCCACTTGTCACTTGTCTGAAGTCAGATTTGGAGTCTGCAACTTTTACAGTGTGGGTTCTATCATTAAGCCAGTTGGCAACCCATCTTGTGACGTAGGGATTTATACCTAGTTTAGTGAGTTTAGCTATAATTCCAGAATGGGGGATGGTGTTGAAAGCCTTGGCGAGGTCAAGATAGGCTGCGTGAACCACCTTACCCTCATCTACGGCTTTGGTGACTGCCTCAAAGAAGTCGATCAAGTTCAGAAGGTATAATCTGCCTTTCACAAACCCGAACTGGGTGGGGTCCAGAGTTTGGAGATTACCAATGTCTTTATGAGTTCCATGACGGTACGTTCCATGGCCTTTCAGACCAGGCTCGTCAGGCTAATAGGGCTTTAGTTCCCAGGATCAGTAGTGGCTCCCCCTTTGTGAAGTGGGATAACTGTTGCTGTGTGCCATTCAGTGGGCACAAAGCCTGACATGAGACTTTGATTGAACACAGTGCTTAGGTGGGGAGCCAGTTCATTCTGAAGTTTGTGGAAAACGCAGCCTGGGATGTTATCCAGTCCCATGGATGTTGTGTTTTTGGCTTGAGAGTGCAGCTTTTACCTGCATAGATGTGATTAAAGGGACTCTGCATTCTTCCTGTATAGATATGGGCCCTTGAGGGGGGTAAAGTTAGCACTGAACCTATCAGCCAGGATGTTGGCAATATCAGTTGGTTCTGTAATTTTCGTGTCGTTGTGCTGTAACTCAGAACAGATCTGGATGTTGCCATTGAGATTCTTGACATAGCTATAGAATGCTTTGTGATTGCCCTTAGAATCAGTGGCGATTTTGTTTTTGTAACTGGCTTTGGAGGATCATATAAGGGATCTTAGCTTCTTAATGAGGCAGACCAGGCAGCTCTTCCACTCATGGGATTTTACTCTCTTTTGCAACAGTTTCTTTCTTCTGTTGTAGAGTTTGTTTATGTCAGGGGACCACCAGATTGGCTTCCTTTTTCTGGAGGATAGCGTCTTGGTTCTGTTTGGGATAGCACGATCCATGCACTCGTGTAAGGGCTTATAGAGTGCATTTGTGTAGGATTCAGCAGTCGTAACTGTATTGTCCATCTGCATGGGTGTCATGAAGTTCGCCACTTCTGTCTTAAGCATGAATTTGGCTTTAGAGAAATATTTTACTGTGTTTTCCTTGATGGTGGGTGGTGGCGGGATGCGGATATTTGGGGTGATTAGCTTATGGTCGGATTTGAACAACGAGGAGTTGATTTCAGGTGTGGAACACCGGTCACTAATGACTAGGTCTAGGATATTGTTGCCCCTGGTGGGGGTGTGGATAAGTTGATCCAGGGCATTGGAATTTATTAATTCCAGAAAGCGCTGAGCGAAGGAGTTGGTACATGAGTAGTTTTCCCAGTTAATGGTGTGGTAGTTGAAATCGCCCATTATTAGGGTGTTTGGTTGAACCCTAATATTTTCCAGTATATCAAGAAAAGAGGAGTGGGAATCCTGGGGCATAGTGGGGGATCTGTAGAAAGGTACAATTTGAATTGCAGTTTTGCCCAGAGTTAGTTGCACTTAGATAGCCTCGGATGCATTATGCTGCGCAAATATCCTGGAGGTGTGGATATCCTTAATGAATATGGACACACCTCCACCGTTGGTGTTCTGGTCCAGGTTAGATGGCCGAAAAGTGTGGTATGAGTTATAGCCTGGTAATGCAGGGGTGCTCTCTAGAGCCTTGAACCGGGTCTCAGTCACTGCACAGATATCGATGTTCTCCATTTTAAGGAGTGCCTCGAGTGAGTGCATTTTGAGATTTAGACTTCTAGCATTGAGTAGCATTACCCTCAGTTTTTGCTTGCCTTTTCCTTTTACGGTGGTGAATTTGTCATTTGAACCTTGCCTTAAAAACGCACTATAAGGGGCGGCAAGAGCCTTAGCCAGTATCCAGAATCCCAGGGGCGACATGTGCAGGCCATCTCTGGCAAAGCATCGTGGTCTGTCGACCATGTCGTCCCAGGCAGAGAGATACTGGATCCCCTTAGAATGACACCAGAAGCTTAGCCAATTGTTGAAGTCAATCATTTTGTCCTTCTACTGCGATATTCTGGGCGATGGCAGGATGCTACTCAGGGCTCGGGTCATACCTGCCTGGGCTACAAGATCAGAGAGCTGTTCCATGTCTCTTTTCATGTAGTCCAGGGAAGTACATCTCAGGTCACTCACACCAACATGGAAGATGACAGAGTCATATTTATACTTGTTGTGGAGTGACCTGAGTGCGTGGGTTATGTGGCGGAGTGGCACCCGTCAGGCAGCTGACAGTAACCTTCTCCTTGTTTAGCCTGGGGAGTGGGACATCAGTGTGCCTGACTACAGAGTCGCCTATGACTAGTGTGTTGGGTACGTTGGTTTGCCTTATGGGCGGTGGTTTATTGGCACACTGAGTTTGTGGGCTATGTGTTATTTGGGTTGTGTTGGGGGGGTGGAGGTTTCTTGCGTTTCTGCTTTGGAGGTCTCTGTTGCTTGAGCAGATTATTATTGAGAGCCTCTGTGAATGTTTGTGTTTCTTTGTGTGGATTTTGCTGGTGTAGGTTTAGTGGGACTATGTGATGAGTGTGGTGTGATGCAAGTGTTTACCTTCTCCTCTTGACTGTCAAGTGCAGTCTTGGTTGGAGAGAGCTTTACCTCCAGTTTGGCTAGATAAGTGCAGCTCTCACAGGTTGTGGTGTTGGGTGGTAGGAGGAGAGGGTTGTCTGTGTACACATCCTACAGTCCAGCACTTGCTCAGATCTAATAGCAAGCACTAATATACCCTGACACTTGATTGCCCAGCAGGGCAAGGCTCATGTTTCACCCCTCACCAATCAAGCGACTAAGCAGCTCACCCTACTATTCAGGCATGACCAAAGGGCAATTTCAGGTATACTCTCCAGTCCAGCTGGTGAACCTGGGTATCCTGAGGCAATGTTACAACTGCTTCATGTGCACAGACAACCCTCTCCTCCTACCACAAAACATTAACATATGCGAGAGATGCAATTATATAGCTAAACTGGAGGCTAAGATCTCTCCACCCAAGACTGGAACAGGCAGTCATGAGGAGAAGGTTAACACTTGCACCACACCTCCAGCCTCACATAGACATACTAAACCAGCACTGGCAAAAATTACACATAAATACACAAAATCATACTCTGAGGCTCTAAATAAAAACCTGCAAAAGCATCAGGGACCTACAAAGCAGACACCCAAAAAACCTGCAGCTCCCGTCACAAACCAGACAACACATAAAACACAAAATCAGTGTGCCGCGCAATCACAGCCCTTAAGGCAAAATAACATACCTAACACATTAGTAATAGGTGACTCTATAGTCAGGCACACTGATGTCCCACTCACTAGGCTGGACAAGGACAAAGGTTACTGCTAGCTGCCTGTCGGGAGCCAGAATCCGCCACATAACACAAGCACTCAGGTCACTCCAGAACAAGTACAAATATGACTCTGTCATTGTTCATGTTGGTGTGAATGACTTGATGCGTACCTCCCTGGACTACATGAAAAGAGACATGGAAAAACTCTCTGATCATGTAGCCCAGGCTGGTATGACCCTGACCCTCAGTAGCATCCTGCCCTCACCAAGAATAATACCGCAGTATAAAGAAAAAATGATCAGTTTCAACAATTGGCTAAGCTTCTGGTGTCATTCAAAGGGGATCCAGTGCCTGTCAGCCTGGGACAACATGCTCGACAAGCCTAGTTGCTTCGCAAGAGATGGCTTGCACCTGTCACCCCTAGGCTTTCGAATACTGGCCAAGGCTCTTGCTGCCCCCATAGTGCCTTTTTTAGACAAGGCTCAAAAGTCAAACCCACCTCTGTAAACACCACAAATAAAAAAACTGAGGGTTATGCTACTCAACACCAGGAGTTTAAATCTCAAAATGCATGTGCTCGAAGCACTCCTCAGTATGGAGAACGTCAACATCTGTGCAGTAACTGAAACCTGGTTCAAGGCTCCACAGAGCACCCCAGCACTACTGGGCTACAACTCATACCACACATTTCAGCCACAGAACATGGACCGAAACACAAAAGGAGGGGGTGTATCCATATTCATCAAGGATACCTACACCTCCAGGTTACTGGCGCAGCATGATACCTCTGAGATCATCCATGTGCAACTAACATCGGGCAAATCTGCAATGCAAATTGTGGCCTGCTACAGATCACCCTCCATGACCCAGGACAACCACTCCGCCTTTCTGGAGACACTGGAAAACATGAAGGTCCTACTGAACACCCTGATATTGGGCGATTTCAATTACCCTACCGTTAACTGGGAAAACTGCTCAAGTACAAACTCCCAGGTCCAGCTCTTCCTGGAATTTATCAACTCAAATGCCCTGGATCAGCTGGTAAACTCCCCTACCAGAGGTGAAAACATATTGGACCTGGTCATCACCAACAAATGCGACAGGTGTTCCGCACCGGAGGTCACCCCGTCACTGGTTAGATCAGACCATTAACTAATCACTCTGGATGTCCACACCACACCACCACCCCCAACCAAGGAAACCACAGTGAAAATCTTTTCTATAGCAAACTTCACCTTACTTAAGACAGAGGTGGTAAGTTTCACAGCCTCTACACTGAAGGATAACAGTGTTCACGATACAGGAACCTTTACAAATGCACTCTATGAGCACCTTCAAGGATGCATGGATCGTGCCATTCCCTAGCAAAACGATGACTCACTCCCCTAAGAGAAGGAAACAAGTCTGGTGGACCCCTGCCATAAACAGGGTATACAATAGAAGGAGGAAACTAGTTCAGAAAAAAAGCAAATCCCAAGAAGGAAAGACATCCCCTGATCAGTATCAGTAAGAAACTAAGGTCCCTCATAAAATCATCCTAGGCTAACTTCAAAAGAAAAATAGCCAAGGATTCAAAAGATAATCACAAAGCCTTCTTTAGCTATGTCAAGAATCTAAGTGGCAACTCGCAGATATGCTCTGAGCTAGTGCAAAATAGCACAAAATATACTGAACCTACTGATATTGCCAACATCCTGGCAGATAGATTCAGTGCAAACTTCACCCCCCTCTAACCCCCAAAAGGACCCACAACAATACCGGAAAAGTGTAGTGTCCCTGAAATCACAGACGCACAGGTGAAAATATCCCTTTCAAAAGCCAAAAGCACAGCGTCAATGGGGCCAGATGGTGTCCCAGGCTGCGTCTTGCATGAACTTCAGAACGAACTAACCCCCCACCTAAACACACTGTTCAACCTCAGCCTCTCCACAGGCTATGTGCCCATAGAATGGCACACAGCAACGGTTATTCTGCTCCACAAAGGAGGGGCCACAACTGACCCTGGTAACTATCGCCCCATAAGCCTGACTAGGCTGGTCTGCAAGGTTATGGAGTGCATAATCATGGAACTCATTAACAACGACATTGGGAACTTTCAAACACTTGACCCGACCCAGTTCGGCTTTGTTAAGGGCAGATCATGCCTATTAAACCTGGTTGACTTCTTCGAGACAGTCACCAAGGCCATAGATGAGGGGAAGGTGGTTCACACAGCCTATCTTGACCTCGCCACGGCTTTTGACACCATTCCCCACTTGGGAATTACAGAAAAACTCACCAGCCTGAACATAAACCCCTATGTCACGAGATGGGTTGCCAACTGGCTTACAGACAGAACTCACACAGTAAGAATAGTGGGCTCCAGGTCTGACTCTAAACCAGTCACAAGTGGTGTACCACAAAGCTCGGTCCTGGGACCCCTACTGTTCGGCATATACTTCTCAGAAGTACAGACAAACACAGGAGGACTATGGCTAACCAAGTTCGCCGATGACTGCAAACTGGGAGCCATAATTGACTCTCTGGCTGACATGGACATTCTCCAAAAGGGCCTTACTGAGACGGACACCTGGTGTCAAAGTCATGGTCTCAAGCTAAATGCCAAAAAATGCATAGTCAAAACACCCATGAATTACCACATAGGTGGCAGCCCCTTTAATACAGAAGAGGTAGTAAGAGATCTGGGGACCCAGGTAGATAGTAATCTCTCCTTTGACAATCATATTGCCATAGTAGTTAGGAAATCCTTCTATGTAGCCCATCTAATTACTAAAGGGTTTGCATCTATAAATAAAGAGGTTATAGCACTCCTCTACTCGTTACTCATCAGACCCATCATAGAGTACAATGCCCCATTTGGGATGTACCTCACAAGACACTTCCAACAGCTGAAAAGACCACAAAAGTACCTCACCAAGAGGATTACTGGCCTCAAACATATGTCCTATGCAGCCCGACTGGAAAAACTCCGGCTGTACTCAGTGGCATATCGCTTACTTAGAGGTGATCTCTGCCTGACTTACAAAGCCATGTCCAACTCAGAATTGACAGACATGCTCCACCTAAAGAAATCCAAGTCACTGCAAGCCACTCGCTCTAGTGAGCTAAACCTCGCCACAACAATAAATAGAACATGCTGGAGGGATAGATTCCTGTCACAGAGACTCCCCATGCTTTGGAACAAAATTCCTAACTACATTAGGCAGAGCCCCTCACTCAAGAGAAACCTTGACAAGTGGATGGGTAACAGAAAATACACCCCTGGGATCACTTCATTGGCTCTTCTTAACAGAGGATCAGTTAATTAATCAATGGGGCGGCAAAAGCTGACTCACTCTGGCTAGGCTTATAAATGCCCTCCGGCAGATAGCCTAGTACCTACTTATGAGGCAATTGCTACATTGCCTCAAGATGCCCAGATTCATCATATAGACAGGAGAAAACACTGGGAGTTTACCCTTGGACATGCCTGAATAAAAAACTACTTTCCTCTAGACAAGTGAGGAAAGTGAGTGTAAGAGCTGTTTTTCTCTAAGCAGATGAGGAACGTAAGTATAAGAGCCGTTTTTCTCTAAGCAAATGAGGAAAGTAAGTACAAAAGCTGTTTTCTTCTAGGTAAAGAGGAAGGTTGAGTGCTGTAGTAATTTGTAGCTTATTTGGTGCTAACAAGTTCTGAACAAGTGCTGAGCACGAATAAGCAAATTCAAGTGCTAAAACTAAGAATCTGTACCTGGATCTTGTGGCAGATAGGCTACCTAGTACTTAACATTCCCACTGATAAGCTAGAATGCTTCCCTCTAACACAGAAAGGCTTGGGGGCTCAGAAGCTTGCAAACAGTCCTGGATACAACAAATCTGTATCTGGACTAGACTAGTTAAGGAAAGGTGGGAAACAAATGCAAGCACGGGCTTTTAAACTAGAAAGTTGAAAGAGATGGAAAA
>NC_056736.1:266474947-266596824 GCF_019279795.1 Protopterus annectens | reverse complement strand
AAATTTGGGAGGCAGTTTTAGCCACTGTTACTTGACCATGGCTAGTCCATGCTGCTTCTTGTTGTGGTACCAACATGGGGTGTGGTTATCCTTGACAATTATTGCTAGTCACCCTCCTTTTGTAGCTTGTTCCATGTTTTGAGGCTGTACAGCACAGTATGAGGTGTAACCTGGTAGTGTTAGGGTGCTGTTGTGAGCCTTGACACAGTTTTCTGTTACAGCACAGATATCGACATTCTCCATACTGGGTGAGTTTAGACTGCATGCATCTTGCTGTTTAGACTTCTGGCATTGGGTAGCATTACATCTAGGTTCTTATCCCTTCTGATACCTATGGAGGTAGGTTTGTGTTTTCAGCCTTACCTATTCAGGGCACGCTGTGGGTAACAACAGCCTTTGCCTGTATCCATACGGCCTGCACTGATAGGTGCACGCCAGTCCTAGCAGGTGGAGCATCATGTCATGCTCAGCATGTCATCCCAGGCTGGCACACATTGGATCCCCTTTGACTAACTGCAATACTTCAGCCAATTATTGAAATTGATCATCTCATTGTCATATTGTGGCATGATGCTTGGTTGAGGGTAGGATGTTAGTCACGGTCCTCAGGTGTGCATATAGTACATGGTGTTACATTACTTAACACATGGCATTCATGCCTCAGGTGGTGCTGCAGGGCTGCCTCTGTCGGATGCACATATTACACTCCTTGTACATGTTTGTGAGCAGGTCATGTCATTTTAGGCATCCCTGTTATTATTTGAGTGAGTCAGAGGGGGTATCATTCCCAGGGTTCCTACTGAGCCAGTGTATGTGCTATGCGTTGCCTATTTGCCAAGGCCAGGGCATACTGGGCACGCCTCCTTCTGCTTACTGGGGCAGGCTCAGGTTGTTCCTCCTCCGAGTCACGCTCTGCCTGTGATGGCCTTGGCAATGGTGGGGGGCTGTTTGGCCCAGCCCTATGCTGGTCCTGCTGCAGCTGTTTTCGCAAGATCATATTATGTAGCATAGCACATACCATGACAATTTGGGTACATGTAGTTGGTGTATACTGCAAGGCTCCACCAGATGTGTCCAGACACCGGAACCGTGACTTGAGCAGCCCAAACACACGCTCTATTACATTACGTGTTTGTGCGTGTGCCTCATTATGGCGTTCCTGTTCAGGTGTGTGCGTTTCTGATGGGTGTCATCAGCCACGGCTCCAGTGCATAACCTGCATCCCCACTAGGTGTCCGTGCGGGATGTCCCCATTGGCAAATGTCTGGTACAGCTGTGTCAAATACCAGATGTGGGAATCATGGTAGCTCCCAGGGCAGCCAGCACACACATTCATTATTATGCCCTGGGCATCACACATGACCTGGCAGTTGATGGAGGGAAGCCCTTGCGGTTAATGTAGGCCCTACCCGCTCACCGGCTGGTGCTTTGATGCGATGTATGCGTGCAGTCTATTGCACCCACTACCTCAGGGTATTCCGCTATTTGCTGGAAGAGACGCATATTGCTGGCCAATACCTCACAGGCATTGGGGAAATATACATGATCACCGACATGTGCTGACATGGCATCCAGGAACTGGTGCAGTACCCTGGAGGCTGATGCCTGTGATATCCCCATCATATCACCAGTTGGTCTCTGGAAGGTACCTGTTGCTATTATTCTTAGGCCAACACATACCTTGGTTTCCACTGGGATGGGTTCCCCTCTGTTGGTTCTGTGTGTGAGGTGTGGCCTGCACAGCTCCACTATTTGCTGCAGGAGCTCTCTGTCCACTCTATAGTGCTCTACTATCTCCAGCTCATGTAACCCGTGGTAGGTGACCCTGGGCCTGTACACTCTTCTCCGTCTCCTCACTGTGGGTTGTCTGGCACCATCTGCATTGTCACCACCCTCAGCAAGTCGCCTATGTCTCATTATGACAGCTATGGCAGCCCCTAACATTTCTGCTCTGAGTTCAGCTTTTTCGGTTTTCACTTCTAATAGCTTACTCCTGTCTTGCAGTGTCTCTTGAGAGAAACATCTTGCACTGCTGTTTGCAGAGTTTTAAGTGCTTGGCTGAGCTACTATTCTGCCTGTGTAATTGCCTGCTTCTAATTGTTTTCACCTGCTAGCTCCAGCAGTATTCCCTGCTAGCTTCCTACTAGTTCTGTTGCTTCTTTTTTCCTTTCTGTTTCCTCAGGGGGGAGCAGCGTGCATACTAGCAGAAACACGCTCACAGTGGCTTACACGCGCGCACACATGCTTACACGGTTCAGAATCTGCTTATTCGGGTTAAAACGCGCGCACACCCGCGCAAACAGTGTTAAACATCTCCCAAAACGCTCCCACATGCTCAGTCTGCCTTACACGTGCGCACACTGTCTTACTCACGCTTCATGGCGCTGCGCGCACACGGCATGACGCCCAGCAAGAAACTTTGGTGTAGGCAACAGTGTACACCTTCAATTTCTTGACTTTCCCATGCTTATGTTGTGGCACTCCTCTTTCCATGATATGTGTCTGACATCTGTCATGTAACTCTGACCTCCAATGAACTACATTTCTTTCTGCCATTCCCCCCTGTGATGTCACCTATCTCCTACTCTATTCCTCCCCCTTATGTATCTCTTACACTACTCAGAATGTGCTCATTTGCTATGTGACAGTGGAATTCAGTATCCTAACACTCATTTGCATCAGATTGCCTACTAATGCTTAGTTACATCTCTTAGACTCAGCTTCCCCCCTTATCAACCACTAAACGGTGGCCATGTTGTTTTGGACTGCTGGTCCCTGCATTGTAAATCCATGTATTGCATAAAACCCACATTTGTGGGTTTATAACCTTCATTTTATGTTTTTATATAGCGCAGCCCGTTTGCAGGGCTGCGCCAAAATTATTTACATCTCATATTTGCATGGGGGTACCTTGCCAATGGCCACATATTTGGCCATTGGCATGCTGCCTGACACATATGCACCCTTTATTTGGAGCTGACATTGCTCCATTGTGTTTTTTGCAGAAACGTACTCAGTTGTCAACTGAGTACATTTCTGCAGCTAAAACGGCTCTTACACGGGCTGCTTTGGGCTTCCTGGATCACTAATCAACCTCATTTGCATGCTATTCGGCTGCAAGTGAGGTGATTAGCTTATCCACGCCCACTCCGTGTAAGAGACGTTTTAGCTGGTCTCTTACACGGACTTTGGGCTGTTCCTGGATCGCGAAGGCTGCATGGAGTCTTACACTACTCTTAGACCCCGTGCAAGCCATCGTGAATCCTGCCCTTTGTGTGTGTGTTATGGACAAAAGGTACACAAACCTCATTGCTGCTGCTGCCAATGATCACTCTCACTCTTCACTCTCTCTCTCCCTCCCCCTGTCTCTCTGACACACACACAACACATACACCACACCGCTCAACCTCTTAGTAGTGCAAAAAATCTGGACAAAGCTTAACAGAATGGGGGGACAAATAGGGACAGATTTTAAATATTGCTCTTATAACCATAGAAAGTTGCTAGAATAATAGGATCTGTCTTATCATGCATTTTTGTGAAGGATATGAGGTCTGAAATACAAATGTATTTCATTATTTAGTGACTTCACTCCTCAGATCATTCCAGTGATTTGCCAGAAAATCACAAAAGTTATGAGGAACAGACCAAAACTCAGAGGGAAAAATCTGGACATTCTGTACAGTTGAGAGGTATGAATACCTCCCAGTCTCTTACTTAGATCAAGAAATCTGGAAAAGCCAAAAATAATGGGGGGACAAAGGCCCAAAATAGGGACCCTTTTAAGTACTGCTCTTGCAAACTTCAAAAGTTGATAGAAATACAGCTTTTGCATTAGCATGAATTTTCTGAAGGGTATGAAGTATGAAACTCAACTGTCTGTCAGTATTTTCTGACTTCAGCCTTAATGATCTGCCAGTGATTTGCCAGAAAACAACAATTTTATGAGAAAAAGACCAAAAATATGAGGCAAAAATCTGGACATTCTATGAAAATCTGTACAGTTGAGAGATATGCTGGACAGAGCCAAATAATAGGGACAGATTTTAAATGTTGCCCTTAAAAATCAGTAAGGTTGCCATTAGGTTTACTCACCTCTCAACCATAGTAGATCAATGTTATACTGTTAAGCAGAAAGTACGCTTTTTCTTCTTTTTTTTTTTTGGTAATTATTGCCAACTGTCTTTTTATTGTACTTTGGAGCCTTTCTCCCCAGGTCTGGCCTCCTCTTTAAACAAATATCAAATAAATAAGTAAATATCTACTTTATTATGCATGCCACAAGTAGGCCGGTCCTTGCAAAATTGTCTTACATTGATACCGGTCCTTGGTGCAAAAAATGTTGGAGACCACTATCCTAAGGGATGGCATAAATAAATTCCAAGCTCCATTTCCCACAGATGGCATTGACAACTATATTAAAGTATACACAAATGCCCTGTACAATCAGCTATACAAATGTATTGACACTGCTGTACCTGATAGGATCAAAATAAGATAAAATCCTCAAGAAAAAACAAGCCTCCCTGCTTGAACATCTAATATTAATAAGTTATACAAAACTCGGAAGAAGTTGTTGTCTAAGAATAGAAAAGAGAAGTCCCAGCACTGGAAGAACACCCTCCTCTGCTTGAACAAACAAATAAGACAACTTGTAAAATCCTCTAAGGGCACGTTCAAAATAAATTTAGCAACCATAAGTAAGGATAACTATAATGCATTCTTCAGCTATATCTGTAACCTAAAAGTTAGGACCTAGATGTATGCTTAACTAGCTGTGGATATCACATGCAATGATCCTGTGAAAATAGCTAACTTATTAGCTGACAGGTTTGGTGAAAATTTCACTCCCCTCCAAATATTACACAAAGCATTCCCTCTCCATCTCCCCCCCCCCCCTTGCATCTCCAAAGAGCAAGTCATTGATGCTCTCTCCAAGGCCAAAAACACAGCCTGTATGGGACCGGATGGCATCCTGGGTTGTGTTTTAAATAGTCAAAATCTGAAGGTAATGCTACTCAATGCTAGAAGTCTAAGCCCACGATTATCCTCAGTCTAAGAAAATACTAAGAGAGTTACTAGATCTTCCTCAACATAGACCCTTGGCCATCCCTCCTATTCTGAATGTGGTGGATGATGTTTTCAATGAATCTAGCCTCACCCCTGATGCCCTAGGGGCAGCAGGGGGCTCCTAGAAAACCTGACAGGTACTACAGGGTGCCTGATTCACATAAGTGCTTGTTTAAAAGCCCTGCAGCAGACCCAGAGGTCATCACACAGGGGGCCAAGGCTAGCTCATCTAAAAACCCAATTCCCTCCGGCAAGGACTCCAGAGCTCTGGACAGATGGAGTAAGAAAGTGTACACCTCCACAACCTTAGCTATTACAGCTCTTAACTGCCAGTTCCTTATGCTAAAATATCAACAGCACACCTTGGAACTTACGAAACAAAAATTTCGTCTTTACCTGACACTAATACTTCCAAAGAGTTAGCATATCTTCTGCACTGTGCTTCTCAAGTAGCCAGACACTCCCTGCACTTCGGATTCGATGCCCTAGAAGCCTCAAGTAGGGCCGCTGTGGCAGGTTCAGTCATTAGCAGGCACGCATGGCTAAAAGAATAGCCACTGCCTGAGCATGTAAAATTAAAACTGCTTGATGGCCCCCTTGATAAAGACTACTTGTTTGGATCAAAAGTAGAAGAGGTCATTAAAAAAGATGGAGGATAAAGCTAAATCTGTGCAAACAGTAAAGGACTTGCTCCAAGTTCAAACTCCCAGATTCAGCAGAAACTTCCCCTCTAAGCAGTGGTCTTTCCCAGCCCCCAATAGGCATATTCAAGGGAGGCCTCGCAGGGACAGACCAGTTAGACCACAAAACCAAGGCCATCAAAGAACTAAGCAGTGGCCCTCCACCACTCCCACAGCAGGGAGTTCTAAGTCCACTCACTACTCTAAGAACCTACAATGACTCCCACTCCCATCAGAGGTTAGGAGGAAGGCTATCCCTTTACAAACAAAATTTGCTGTCTGTAACAAAGGAGCAATGAGTATTAAAAAACATATCTCAGGGCTACAAATTTACCTTCCAACAAGTCCAACTCTTAACAAGTTACCAAAATCTACCTCGAAATCAGTGGGCAGAAGCATTAAAATAAGTGCACGTACTCCAAGCTGAAGGGGCAGTGAAGCCTGTGCCACAGGAGCAAGCTGGAAAAGGTTTTTACTCCAGACTGTTCCTAGTGCCAAGAAAAGAAGGCATTTGGTGACCCATCCTCGACCTGTCCACGCTAAACATCTTCCTAGAGGTCCCAAAATTCAAAATGCTAACTCTTCATAAACTTTTACCAGTGCTGGGCCAAAATGCATGGCTAGCCAACCTAGACCTAAAGGATGCCTACCTTCATATACCCATAGGGGAGTCTTGCAGAAAATACCTATGCTTCAGAGCAGGTTCACAACACTTTCAGTTCTCTGCACTACCCTTTGGCTTATCTACGGCTCCCAGGGTCTTCACAAAATGCCTGGCCCCAGTGGTTGCCTTCTGCAGACAGCAAAACATCCAGATTTACCCTTATGTGGATGACTGCCTAATCCAGGCAGACAACAAAGAGAAGTTACTACAGGACCTGCTCTTTGTACAAACAACCCTAACCTCTCTAGCGTTCACTATCAACAGGAAAAAAATCAAACCTAAACCCCTCCAAGCAGATCACCTTCTTGAGCGCACTCCTGGACACAGCCTCCCAAACAGCCTTCCTCTCACCAGAAAAACAATGCTTTCTGCCAAATTACTTCTCCCAGCTAGCTCTCAGAAAAAAAACTCACAGCAAGGAAAATTCTGCAAGCACTGGGTTACATGTCATCCTGCATTCTGATGATTCCTCTGGCCAGGCTGCACATGAAGAAACTCCAGTGGTACCTAAAGAACCTTTGGTTTCAACACTCTCAGTCTTTGGAGACCACTCTCCCCCTCATTCCATGCATAAGGAACGAGTTTCTTTGGAGGGCAGAGGCATGCACTCAGAACAAGGGCCTTCCCTTCACCTACCTTCATCAAGGCCAGACTATCACCACAGATGCCTCAGATCTAGTTTGGGGCGCTCATTTAGACATGCGGCGCACCCAAGGCTCTTGGGACCTCAGGCACCTTCACTGGCACATCAACCTAAAGGAAATGATGGCAGTTCACAAGGCTATCACATCCTTCCAAGACCACCTAAAACCAGGAGTCCTCCTCATAAAAACAGACAATACCACAACCATGTGTTACATCAACAAGTGTGGAGGGGGGGCACTCCTACCTTCTCTGCCGGCTAGCCAGGAGCCTCTGGCAGACAGCCTCCTCCATGGGTCTACATCTGGTAGCCCAGTACATCCCAGGAGTAAACGACACCCTAGTAGACCATCTAAGCAGAAACTACTTAGACCCTCCACGAGTGGAAACTCCAAAAGGGGACATTCCTCCAAATCACCTAGGACTGGGGGACACCAGAGGTGGACCTCTTCGCCTCACATCACAACAATCAGCTGCACAAATTCTGCACCAGGGAGTTCACTCCCTGGCTTGGAAAGTGGATGCTCTCTCATTCCAATGGACCAATCTCTTCATTTATACGTTCCTCCACCCCCCGCCTTTACTCCCAAGGGCACTGCTCAAAATAAGGCAGGAAGGACCAAAAGCCATCCTTATAGCACCAGATTGGCCAAGGCAATTGCTGCTCAGCCTCAGCAGGGAGCCCAACAGGCCCCTGCCTTTAACTGCACACCTCCTGACACAAGCCAGAGGGGGAGATTCTGCATACAAACCTGCACACTCTCAAACTTTCTGCATGGCTTATCCCCCAGGGACCGGGGATAACCCACAGTTGAGTAAGCAGGTCCTAGACATTATTAAGGAAGCCAGAAGGCCCAGCACCAGGAAATCTTACTCGGAGAAATGGAAATGATTCAACTCCTGGTGCCTATCAAAAGGTCACAGCAGCTACCAGCCATCCATCCCACTACCTAGCGAAGCTACTTAAGGGCCTCTCCTTTTCCTCCATTACAATCCACGCATTAGCCATTTCAGCACACATTCATGCTGAACAGCCTGTCTTCTCTCACCCTTTGATTAAGCAGTTCCTCAGAGGTGTATCTAACATTAGGCCCCCTAGAAGGGCACCCACTCCAGCCTGGGACCTGAACTATGTATTAGAAAAACTGACTTTGCCTCCCTTTGAGCCAGCTGCATCAGGAGACCTAAAACACATTTCCTGGAAGACTGCCTTCCTCTTGGCTATTACTTCAGCTAGGAGGGTGTCAGAACCTCAAGCACTCATGGCCACTGAACCCTTCATTTTCTTCCATGCAGACAAGGGTGTCCCTCAGGACTAATACCTCATTCATGCCAAAGGTAGTGTCAGATGTGACCCTAAACCAGGCTGTACATCTCCCCACCTTTTTTCCAAACCCTCAGAATAAAGGGGACAGAATTCTACACACACTGGATGTGCACAGACAGTTAAGATACTACCTGGACAGAACAAAGTCCATTAGAAAGACAGATCAGTTGTTGGTTGACTTCGTCCCGGGAAAAGAGGGGAAGCCTATTTCCAAGCAGACCATTTCAAAATGGATATCTAACTGCATACAGTTCTGCTACATCTTTCATAGGAAAGTTCCTCTTAAATCTATCTGAACACATTCCACTAGGGCAGCCTGTACTTCCACTGCCTTCCTTAGAAGAGTACCCACCAGGGATATCCTGGAAACTGCCACTTGGACCTCGGTCCACACCTTCACCAAACACTACCACCTGCCTCTTTTCTCCAGGGCTTGGGCAGGCTTTGCCTCTGCAGTCCTGCAAGGCATGCTAACTCAGTCCTAGGAATTTCATACTTCCATCCTCCCCTTCCCCAGCTTTTGGAATCCTCCCACAAGTGATGACTGCAACAGTGAAACATGAAGAACATAGTACAGTTGTGTACACTTACTCTAAATATAGATGTTCGAGTGTATTCACTGTTGCAGTCCTATTTTCCCTCCCACCTCCCCACTTAATCTTATCATTTTTGAATATTAACTGTCATTCTTGCGGCCGTGGGCCACCAGAGGCTCTTTAAAATATTTCCTTCAAGGGGGCTCCTACAGGTTAAGGCAAGAAAAACTGAAGTAATGGTGCTGGCTGTTCTCCTTTATACCACTGACGACCTGACGTCAGTCCAGAGGCAACAGCAGCTGGTGCAGGGGAAAAGCTTGACTCTGGTATTTGGGCCTACCGAGGGCTACCCAGCAGGGATAATCCACAAGTGATGACTGCAACAGTGAATACACTCGAACATCTACATTTGTGGTAATTGTACACAACTGTACTTTTCTACTTCTTGACCTCCTTTGTCAGTGAAAAATAACTTTAAATTTAATTTACAAAAGTCCAGTAATACCAGTGTGTGCTGAATAAATGCTTCTCAAGCCAAAAAATAAATCCAACAAGCGGAAGTAAGATGAAGCAACACCAGGCTGTCATAAAACCAGCAGCAAGTTTATTCAGGAAACAGGCACAGGCAAAAGCATAAGTGTTTTTGTAGTATTACAGCTGCTTCATCAGATGCATAAAATCTATCTAATTCAATGCCTGTTAAATAACAAAGTGAACAAATCACATGACATCTTAGTAAAACTCTTAAAGAGATAACATTTTAAATATATACAGTACTAATAGTAAACATGTATAAAAAGTGAATGTGTATAAAAGGTGGGGGGGGGGGTTGAAAGGGAGTTTGTTAAAACTCCCTTCTTATTTAAAGAGAGGACATGCTTTCAACATTGGTTTCAATGCTATTTTATTATTAAGTCCTGATTCTGTATCTGCTCTTAATCTAATAATCCATTTGCTTTCTAAGCAGTCTGTTTCATTTCTAATATCGCCTCCCCTGAGACTATCCTGTAAAATATCTATAACTTGAAACCTAAATACATGCTGTGGGGAAGTGTCTGCTACATGTTTAGCTAATGCATTCCCAACCATAGTATTTCTTATATCATTCAGATGTTCTCTTACCCTTTCTTTCAGTCTTCTGTCCGTTTTATCTACATAAAATTTACTGCAGGTTTTGCACACTGCTAGGCAAACCACATGACTGCTCTTACAAGTTGCCTCCACTGAAAATTTACAGACCTTGTTCTGGTCTGGGTGAAAAAAATCACCTGTTTGATCTATATAACTGCAAAAACTGCAGTTATAACAAGGTCTAATACTATTATTATTTTTCTAAGAATCATGTCGTTGTTTCCTGCTATCATACCCCGTAAGAAACTTGGGGTAACATAGCAGCTGACCTAAAGATTTATTTTTCTTATAAAATATGCTGGGACAGTCACCTATTATAGCTTTCAATTCTGTACTTGTGGTCATGGCACACCCATGTTTTTTAATAATGTCAACTACACCTTTGGAGTCCTTAGAATATGTTACTGGTACCCTGCACCTACTCTCATCTATCTTATTCACACATGCAGGTGGATAGTGGATAGTTTATCTGACTTTTCAGCTCATTCTGTAGTTAACTGCTGATGAGAAAGAACCTAATGTGTTGGCAGTTCGTGTCATGCTTGGAGTGTGAAACCATAAATGAAAGTGCACCTGTAGTGGCATGGTGTTTGCTCAGCTAGTTTGTATTTTAATCTGTTTGCTTCTTCGCACAAATCACATACCTCTCACTATGTCAAACCTCAAAATCATGTCAAGGACCATCAAAAATTGTAGTAGAGAGTCTAAAATTATTGCATGTAGGTTCATAGGTAGTTACTACACATGTAGTCAGGTAACTAGCCCAGTTCTGCAGTTGCCCCACAGGGCTGCCTGGTTAAATGTATTGCCACAAAGTAGGCTAATGGAGGCTGATGGAAAGAAGCCTACACTACAGGAAGCAGCTTGTTTACAGCTCATAGCTTTAACCTGCGAGCAACTTAATGTGTGCATTTAAAATTAATTCAAACCTTTGATGGAAATATAGATTTCCACCCTCAGGAGTAATGCTATGTATTATTGACCCTACACCACCAATGTTCATGATAATTGTACTGTTGATACATTTTCCGTTTATGTATATCAATATCATATTCTTCTGTCTGTTCAGCATACATATTACACTGCTGCTGGTGTTTTTACTCAGCTTTACATGTCGTTTATGATGTGCTAAAGATCACAGTACAGTTGTCACTATGCATATATGAATTCAGCAGTAGATTGCCACTGACATATGAACTTGCTTTCTTAATTTTCATGGTGCTGCCTTTCTAATTCCTGGGTATATCCATTTCATATCTGCCATGTTAACCAAACAAAATACATGCAACAACCATAACTACCTTAAAGGTATACAGTCTGATAGTAGCTAAAATAATTGTGTCAGTAGCGCAACTGGTGGAACACTCGGCTTTGTTGCTGGAAGACCTGACTGTGGGTTCTATTCTCACTCTAATTAATTGGCTTGTTGATAGTGTCATGCAGCATTTTGGGGGTAAGGGAGTGATATGCTTCCTAAGTGTGTCTTCCTTCGGATGAGATGCTAAACTGAAGATGTTCTGTAGTGCTGTCATGCCTTCATTCTTACACATGGGTGTGGAGCCGATCCTCGGCTCCGACTCGGCCTTTTTACAAGCTCAAAGTCTTCTAGTTGGCTCGTGGCTAGGTAGGTATCCCATGGTGCACCAGTACAATCCCCAGATCACGTTTGCCACAACGACGAGTTCGGATTTCCTTCTTTTTGGCCGTGGCTAAGTCTAACACATTTTGCTAATTTTTTGACAAAAATTGCTGTTCTTCATGTTTAGATTGCTTCTGATAACTGTTACTAAAGTCATTTGATAGTTTCTTAGTTTTCAAGTTACTATAACTTTTTGTGTTAAGTATTTCTGAGAACAGTTGGCCATTGGCCTTATCATTCTCTTGGTATCATGTGTGCCAGTTAGTTTCTTCTCTGTGGTTGTGTATACTTTTATACCCCGAGTTTCATATTGTTGATATTGCTGATGTAATGTGATAAAGCTGTTTTAACAGCTACTTATTGTTGTGTGACTGTGTATTGATATTTTTGTGGTAAAATTGTGTTTTTTGTGGTAATTCATTAGTTAGAGTCTAGACTGTCTTTGTGTAATTTTTGGTAGTCAGTGGGTTTGTTGTTTGATATAGCCATGTCGAAAGAACATAGGAGCCCCTGGGCCTGAGTTACCCCATCAGGGTTCCCCTTTCCTGGAGGTCCCTCGAGGCACTCCAAGGAAGAAACAGGGTAAGCCAACAGTGGGAAGCCCTGATGAGTCTGACACCTCTCTCACCTCGGATACTGACCTGATGATGAAACAGTGAATAAATTCCTTGTGGAGACCGCGAGTCCTTTTGTGCTCCTCCTCCTTCCAGCATCCTGAGGAGGCCCACTGCAGCCCGGAGCCAGTCGAAGTCGGTTTTGGGAGCACTTAAAGTCCTGTCCTCAACACTCATCAGGACCAATGGGTTTCAATCATCGCTTGAAAGGTTACACCATTCCTTTTCTCAACCCCCATCAGTCCAAAGAATCCCGGACCCCACCACCCAGAGCGGGATCATGCAGCCAGCAAATATCAAAAAAATATGTAAAAAGCCAATCTAACCTGTCCCATCGCAGACCGCAGACGAGGCGGGACTTACCTAAGACCTGTACCAAAAGAAAGGGACACTGCCCTTTTGTGGTCCACAGCCCCCAGGTGTTTCAAAAAATGTTGGGTGGTGACTGCTCACCTGAGAAGTCTACCTTCCTGGCGGAAAGGATAGCCAGCGCAGTTTCAGGTTCAGGCATTACTCCTCAGACGGCGTGGGTATAAGCCCGAGAATGGTGCAGCTCCATGGCAGCCACCAGTCTTCTCACATCATCAATGGAAATGAGATGATGCTTTTTTGCTTTTGGTATTTGCGATCACCTCCCCGATCACCTTGCCAGAATGTCGTTGCCATTCAGTCCGACAAAATAGCGGCCAACTGGCTACTTGGAGCAAGCAGGTTGCACCGGGAGGGCCATGAATCCCCTCCCAGTGTGGTCCTTGAACAACAGAGAAGTAGCGCTTTTTCGAGTCCTTGTTGCGATCTCTTCGCCCCAGTCCCTCAGCGATGCCAGCACTTCTCTCACTCCACCCAGTTCGGGGAGATCCCCAGGGCAGCTCTGATCCGTTTGGCCCCGGTCTGCTATCGCTCATTCTTTAAGCCCCTGAGTCATGCATATTTTTGTCTTGACACAAGACTTTTGGTTTGCTATTTGGGCCCAACTCCGAGATTAGACCCTATGACAGCCAAAAGTCAGAGGTACAGAAGTTTTAGCTTTTTTGTTCTCCCAAGGTTGCGTCTACATACCTGGTATTTCACAAAGGATAGAGTATCTCTTAGACCAAACCTGTCCTTTATACCAAAGGTTTGTTCTATTAGAACAGAGCTGAATATACTTCACGTTTTCTATTTGATAGGACACACCAAGCCGCGAAAATCAGACACAACTGTTTGTGTCCTTTTCGATAGTAAATAGGGCAAGCCGTCACACAAAAGTCACTATTGCCAAGTGGATCAGAGACTGTATCAGTCATATTTATCTCATTTCAAATCATTTGTGCGGCCTGCTATTTGGTCTTCTTCACACACCTTTATTTCTCTAGGGGTCGTGCTTCCTTTGGTTCCTTTCTCAGGAGTGTTTTCCAGTGAGAGGAATTAGTTAGATGTATGGGATCCATCTATCCACATTCCCAATACTCACCCTCCTTCCCCTGCCTCCTTCTTTCCTCTCTTAATAGTCTATTTCTGTGTGCATGTGTGGACAAACAAGATCTGGGGAAAGTAGTGGTGCATCCTGGGATACTTAGGTGTCAGCCAGCCAGAGAGAGATCAAGTGCTCTATACGTCGAGTGGGCCGAGGAGATCGCCCAACCCATCTGTAGAGAATGAAGAATGTAGATGTAGACATATCCCATACATCTAAAAAGTTAATTACTAAAGTTTGTATTAAATACCATGGCTAGGCCCGTTTATTGGTTTTTGGCCGTTAGAATGGGGGTTTCCTTGTACCTTCATTCTCTTGTTGCATTGTTAGAGACTGTAATTTCTCTGGTGTGTGTGCGATTCTTTCCTTTCTAGGTCTGTTTCAGTTAGAGGACCTAGATTCTCTCTCTCTCTCTCTTTCTCTACCATGGCTAGGCCCGTTTAAGTTAGAGGACCTAGTCCTCGTGGTTGTGTCTTGTTGTTACTTAAGGGCTAGGCCCGTTTAAGTTAGAGGACCTAGTCCTCCCACTTTTCTTTTCTTCTTGGTGTGCCATGTGTCTAATTGCAGTCTTCTGTGAGATGTCTAAGGAGGTTAAAGATCATAAGCCATCTGGCTTTAAAAAGTGTGTCAAATGCTCACAGATGATGTCCATAATGGATGGCCACAGTAACTACGTGTACTATCTTGGGGCCATCCACCTACAGGAAACATGCCTATTTTGTCATTCATTCAGTGCCAGGGTATTGCAGGAGAGGAAAAATAAACTCATACTAAAAGGTCTACTTTTGAGGAAGATCTGGCTAGCTCTTCCTCATCTGCTAAGTCCCATGCATCTAAAAAGGAGAAATCGAGATCTTCTAAGAGGCCCTCCCCGGCACTGGCTGGTGCATCTGAGCCGCCTCCTAAAATTGCCAAATCTGACAAACCTGTTGCCTCCTTGGCTCCACTGAGTTTGGAGCTGATTGAGGGTTCTACTACTACTACTACTACTGTTGCTACAGTGTCGGCACCAGGTAGTTCAGAGCCGACTGCTGATAGTAGACATCGAAGACGGTCTACAGATCCTTTACCGGTCTCCCCTACACTAAGGTCATCCATATTGCCGAGAACCCGTTTTTCCACTCTGTCCTCCAGATCTTCCAGGAATTTATCAGAAGAAGATGTGGAGAGAGTAGTGCTGAGACTCCTGAAGTCATCTGCCTTACCTAAAATGTTGTTGGCTCCGACCCAGTCGGTTCCGGGGCCACTTGAGTCTGTTACCCCTTCGGTGATTCCTCCTTCGAGCCATGCTGGTCTTTTAGAGCCAGAGTGTTTGCTACCGCTGGTGGAACCCTCAGTTCCACCTCCCCATGAGGTTGTTTAGTAGCCGAGTTCCACTCCGGCACATTTGGTTACCATCCGTGGTGTCAAGAAGCCGAAGCTCCCCGGTCGGTCCCGACAGGGACGCCTGTAACCGAACCTCTTTGGTTCTGAGCCTTCCTCTCGGTGCATCGGCTAGGGTGAGCTCAGACCCTACATCTATCTCGGAGCCGATGGCACCCTCGGTCTCCTTGGAGCCAGGGAGGTCTTCGGAGCCGGGGAGATCGGCATTCGAGATGATGGAGTGTGCTGATCATCAGCTCCTACCAGGGGTACCAACACTCTTTCCCCTAGGGCACCTACTTCCATCTCAGCACCTACTCCCTCTCTGGACAGCAGAGACCTGCAGCCTAAGGAGCCACCAGCTGGTGGCCCCCATTCTTCCAAGACCTCCTCAAAATATCCTTCCGAGGAGCCCCCACTGAGGAGAACATGCAAGAGGAAGCATGTAGACTCCCAGGATGAGTCTGTTACCTCGGACACCTACCTCGAGGAGTCAGAAGGGTCCCCCAAGTCGTCCTCTGATGATGTCTCCTTTGTGGACATCCTGGAGATCCTTAAGCAGAGGTGCAGCTGGCCCACTGTCACCCCTTCTGATGAGCAGTTGGTGTACCTGAAAGCTTTCAGGTCTCAACCTTTAGCCTCTTGGGTGTCTCCACCTTTCGACGAACTGTTAGAGCTTGTTAGTCGGAAGGTGTGGGATACACCTGATGCTGTGGAGCCAGTCCCCAGGAGACCAAATAAGTTTCTATCAACTCCTAAGAAGGAATTTTTGTCGAAGGGTGTTCCCGTTGATGCCATGGTGGTGGTGGCGGCGACCACTAAGAAGGAGCTAGCGGAGACTTCTTCTGTACATCCACCGAATAAAGAATCTCGAATGATGGACAGATACTGGAGGCGTATCTTGTCTTCAGCGGCATTTACTCTTAGATTGCTGAACTACCTTACAAACTTCACCAGGCTTCAGAGAGATTTCCTTAAGGAGTTAGGAGAGACTCTACAAGGTACATCTACTGAGGCAGTCCCTGAGAAGGTGTCTGCCCAGTTGTCCACCTTGAACTCTATTGTCAACTCCTCCATGAGGCTCATCTCATATGCAGCGATGGAGCGAGCAGAGCAGCGGGTTCAGGAATTTCCCTAAGGCGTCATTCCTGAATGCGCTTGTGTAATTTTGCAGAACCATTCAAGTCTACATTTACCAACGCCCCCCTTTTAACGGTTCTTCATTGTTTGGACCCATGGTAAAGGACACACTCACCCGGTGCAAGCAAGATGGGAAAACACTCTCTGCCATGGGAGTACGTTTTACTGTCCCCTCTAGACCATATCCTAAGTGTCAGAGAGGTGGTAAAATATGGTTCAAGAAGTCCCAGAGGTTTTTCCAGGATGCACAGGGTGACTCCTCATTCAGAGGCAGAGGAGGAGGCAATGTTAGACGTCGCCCTAGAGGCAGGGGCGGACTGCAAAACCAGGGAGGCCTTGATTTGTTTCGGGGTCGGCCCTACCAGCATTCCTGATGTGGAGCCCGATTGTGCTTCTCTCTGGAGCTGGTCGGGGGTTGCATTTCTTTGTATCCAGAAGCCTGGCTAAGTATCACTCAAGACAGATGGGTACAAAGAATTACCAGAGGTTATTCCTTACCCTTTTTCTCTGCCACCTCATGTTCCCAAGAGGATCCCGGATGTTCCACCCAATCACAGGGATCAAGCAACTGTGGAGGTCAACAAGTTGCTGGCAGAAAGAATCATCCAAACTGTCCCCACAGACCAAATAGGATTCGGAACTTACTCCAGATTCTTTTTAGTGCAAAACGTACAGGGGACTGGAGGCCCATCTTGGACCTCAGCAAATTAAATGAATCCGTAAAGAAGGACAAGTTCCGGATGGTGACACTGCAGTCTCTTCTCCTGTTACTAGGGAAAGACGCTTGGATGTGCTCAGTAGACCTCCAAGATGCTTACTACCACATAAAAATGGACAGAGCGTCGAGGAGTCATCTACGCTTCCAGCTGGGAGCCAGTCACTACCAGTTTCGTGCTCTGCCCTTTGGTCTTACCACAGCCCCCAAGGTGTTCACCAAGTGTATGGCAGTAGTAGTGACAGCTCACCTGAGACGTCAAGGATTCCAGGTGTTTGTATCTGGATGACTGGCTCCTGACCGCCCCCACCAGGTATCTACTTCTTCAGACCAGGGATGCTACTATCCAACTTTGTGCCCAGTTGGGGATTACTATCAGTTGGGAAAAATCTGCCTTATTGCCCTCTCAATTTGTGATTTTTATAGGCACAGAAATAGACACCTTACCATGTTGGCTCATCTTCCAGTAGAAAAAGCAGAGAATCTGGTTCTTCAAATTCATCATCTTCTCCCCCTTTGAAAAGTCAAGGCCAAGACTGTTCTGAAGCTTTTAGGGACCATGGCTTCTACCATACTACTAGTGTCACTAGCTAGACTACACATGCGGATTCTTCAGTGGCTTCTGTCGTCCCAGTGGTCCTTCCAACATCTGCCCTTAACTCATCACCTTCTATTAACAGACTCTTGCAAGAAGGACCTCATTTGGTGGATTCAACCCATTCAGTTAACCACGGGCACTCCATTTGTCCCTCGCCAACCCGTTGCCACTGTGACCACGGATGCCTCACAGATGGGGGGGGGGCATTATCTAGGCAGGACTGTCCAAGGCACATGACAAGATCACGAGGCCCACCTGCATTTCAGCGTTCTAGAGATGAGGGCGGTGCTCCTGGCGTTACAAGCACTTCACAACCTTCTTCCTCTTGGGACGATCGTAATACAATCAGACAACATGTCGGTAGTATGGTATATCAACAAACAAGGCGGAACCAGAATACCCAGTCTTTCGAGTTTGGAAATGGGTGATGTCTTCCCAGCTCTTTCTTGTGGCAATGCACATCCCGGGGACAACCAACGTGATAGCCGACAAACTCAGCCGGGCAATTTTGATGCCTCACGAGTGGTCTCGGAAGCAGGAAATAGCGGAGCAGATTTTCCACAGATGGGGACAGCCTTGCTGCGATCTCTTTGCTAGCCCAATCAATGCCAAATGCAGCAGCTATTTCTCCTTTATTACCCCTCCGGGGGAGTCACCAAGAGACGCACTTGTTCACGATTGACCTCTGGGTCTCCTTTATGTCCCCCCCCCTTTCCTCTCATATCCAAGGTGATTCAGAAAGCGAAACAGCTGGGAAGCAAACTGATCCTCATTACCCCTTACTGGCCTCGACAGGTTTGGTTCCCCTTTCTTAGGCCTCACCTTCTAGACGATCCATGGATTCTGAACCTAGTGCCAGATCTCTTGACGCACATGTCAGGCTCGCTTCACCCCACCCTACACACCCTCAATTTGACAGCTTGGCTGCTCCAGTTCCATCCCTAGACAGGCTTCATGACTTCTCACCATCTGTAACTCATATCCTTATGTCTTCTCATAAACCCTCCACTAGGAAGTTATATTCCAGTAAATGGAGAAGGTTCTCCATCTGGCCTGAGGAAAAGAATGTTGATCCTTATACTGCTTCTATTCCGGTGGTTTTGGAATTTTTGTCTGAACTTTTACACCAGGGATCTGCGGCTGCCACAATCCAGGGTTCAATTGGCAGCGAATTCTAATTTTCATCTAGATCTACAAGATTCTAATCTGATGTCACATAGGTTGTGCAAGACTTTCCTTAAAGGTGCCACCTTATTAAGACCTCCCTTTCAGGAACCGGTTGCCTCATGGGACTTGAATTTTGTGCTATCCAAATTACCGTCTCCACCTTTTGAGCCTTCTCATTCGTCGCCCTTGAAATTTCTGTCTTGGAAAACTTTGTTTCTGGTGGCAATCACATCTGCTAGACGAGTGTCAGTGTTACAAGCACTGTCTGTCAAGCCCCCTTATTTGATATTTCACAAAGACAAGAGTATCTCTTTGTAGTAACCCATCCTTTGTCCCCAAGGTCTGTTCCCATAACACCTTGTTCCCATAACACTTTGAACCAAAACATAGAACTTCCAGTGTTCTTCCCTAATCATTCCAATGCAGCAGAATACAGGTTTCATCAGTTGGATGTTCATAGACAATTACATTTTTATCTGCACCGGACTAAGGAATTCAGGAAGTCATACCAATTATTTATTTCCTTCTCCGACTCCGGATTTGGTCTACCAGTTTCCAAAGTGACCCTCTCAAATTGGATCTCTAGCTGTATAGCTTACATTTACACTTCTGATGGTAAGCCTTTACCTTTCAAAATTAAGGCTCAGTCTACGAGATCTCAGTATACCTCTGCATCCTTTCAAGCCAGGGTCCCACTTGACAATATCTGTGCAGTAGCAACTTGGGCTACCCCAAACACATTTATTACTCATTGCAAATTGGATTTGACCTCCAGGGGTAGAGCATCCTTTGGTTCCACTGTACTCAGGAGTATTTTTCCTTGAGCCATCCAAGAATAAGTTGCTAGGGATGTTGTCCCATGTGTAAGAATGAAGGCGAGATAGGACTACAGAACATAAAGAAGTTATGTACTCACCATAACGTTCCATGTTTGTACTCCATCTCGCCCTTCATTCTTACAAACCCACCTTCCTACCCCCATCCTGGAAGTACTTGGAGACAGAAAAATATTGGTATTGTTATTCACTGGAGACCTTTTATTATTGGGTTCTTTCTGTATGATTTGTTATTAGTTCTCTTAGTTAGCAGCAAACAAGATATGGGGATTGTACTGGTGCACCATGGGATACCTACCTAGCCATGAGCCAACTAGAAGACTTTGAGCTTGTAAAAAGGCCGAGTCGGAGCCGAGGATCAGCTCTGAACCCATGTGTAAGAATGAAGGGCAAGATGGACTACAAACATGGAACGTTATGGTGAGTACATAACTTCTTTTTCCATCTGTTGAGTTAGCGGTGGCTCAGGTGGCTGTATAAAATGATTGCATTTACTTTAAAGTAAACATTTTGTCAAGGCCTGACTTGCTTCTATCTTGACTAACAGATCATGTACAAAGTAACAAAACTATAGATCTGATGTTGTTAATCTCGTTCATTCCTTACTGATGTGTTATCGGTTCCGTCCTCGTAACCGAGCTGGCCAAATTTCAAGCTCACATCAGCCAAAAACTCTCAAGCCAAGGTCCTACCCAGAATGCTCTGCTCCCTGTTACCTCAGATCTCGTTTGCTGGATTGCTCTACAGCCGTGTCAGGCCACTCTCTTCAGCTAAGTGCCTAACGTTTTGAAAGTTGTATACATTGTTCTTACTTTAAAGTTTTTCAAACAGTTTCTACTAGTATTTTCCTATCCTATCATATACTTAAGACTCTCTCCCTTTAGTCTATTTCCCTTTATTACCCTTTTCTTACCTTTGATATAATTCTTCATTATCATCGTTGGTAATCCTTCATTCTCTCTTCTTACCCCTTTGGGTAGCCTTTCCTCTTCTTTTTGGTACTGTTCTTCTTCTCCATATCATTATGTCGGATAAGAAAAGTAGCATTGGTTTTAAGCAGTGTAAGGATTGCGGCCGTAAGTTACCGCTATCCAATGGCCATGACTTAATGTGTCTACTGTCTGAATGTCTCCCACCTTACTGTGGATCCCCCATGTGGGATTTGTAGAAATTTCTCTACCAGGACTCTTAACAAGAGAAAGAATAAATTAATATTGAAAGGTCTGAAATCTCCTTTCTATGAGGATATTTCTGGGTCGGAGGGCTCACCCCCTCCTGTTAAATCCCGTAAAAGGTGTTCTTCCTCTTCCACATCGAGGTCGCTCCCCTCTTCTCCTTCTGGAGATCGTAGGGAGTCGACTCACAAGAGGGTAAAATTGATTACTACTTCGGCGCTGCCACCTGTGATCCTGTTGGCTCCAGGATCGGCACTGCCCCAAATAATTCTGGCTCCAGCCATGTCTTCCTTACCGATACTAGCACTGGAGTTCCCAGTGCAGACAATTACAGCTCCGACAGTTCCGTCGCGGCCCTTACCAGCACTGTCCATGCAGGTACAGTCCTCTTCGGCACCATTGGTACAATCCCCTTTGGCTCAGAGTATGACGTTTCTGTCCTCCGGCACTGACATGTTCTTCAGTGCAGTCCTTCTCAGCACTGTCCTTGTTACCGGTGCAGACACTTTCCTCGATGGCACCGTACCCATCGAGGCAGACTTTTGCCTTTATGGTGCAGACACCTTGGCGCTGACGTCATCGACACAGACTACTTCCACTCCGTTTTCTTCGGTGCAGACGTCCTCTGTTCCGGGCTCTGCACCTCTCGAATTATCAAGGACCAAGTATTCTCCTTCCTTGGATCCATTCGCGGGTAGCCAATACAGTCCTTTTCTAGAAAGGCTAGAATCGCCATCAGGTCTCTCTGCGAAGACATCCAGTAGCCTCTCTGAGCAAGATGTATTGCGGCTTGTTGACCAATTGCTTGTGGCCAGAGGTCTTTCTCACCCGTCAAAGTCCACGTTCCCTCCTTCAAGTGAACATCTGTCTCCTCAAACTCCAACGTACACTCCTCCTTCAACTTCCACCCAAGTATCGAAGCCTGTTACTCCGACAGCAGCTTGCCTTCCTCCGACTCCAATAGTGGTTCTCACTTTGGAACCAGAGTGGTCCTTGTGGCCCTTGGTGCACTGGGCATCGGCTCTTCTCAGGCCGGAGGCTGTGCCGTGGGAGAGGGCATTCCTGGTTCCACACTGATTTTTTTCTATGGCATCCTCCAGGAATCCTCCTTGTCTCACGGTTCACAGTCCTCTTGAGACTCCTGGTCTGGGGTTTGACTCATCGGGGCAGGGTGTGACCCCAGTTCTGAGGTTATCGTGCTCAGTTTCGGACTCCCATCCCTCCTTGGGTGGGCCGGCCTTCCAGGCCATGGAGAGGGCACTTGCCTTCGCTGGCAAACCCCACATGTCGGAGTCCTCTCCCCTTCTGTGCTGCAACTATCACAAGCCACAACCACCAGGCACAAGGACCTCAGGTTCCTCCTCCTCAGGGAGACCCTCTCTTTGCAGTCTTCACCAGAACCTCCCACTGAGGAATTACCCCACAAAGCGTCGTGCAAGAGGAAGCACATGGACTCCGCTGAGGAGTCATTGACTGAAGATATGGATTTTGATAACAGGGAAGGGTCCCTACAGTCAGCCTCTGATGAGGTGTCCTTTGGTGACATCCTCGAGATCCTTAGAAAGAGGGGTGACTGGAAGTCCTCTAATCCTTCCTCTGAGGAATCCGTATTCCTGCAGGCCTTTCGTGCCTGGCCCCCAACCTTCTGGGTCACCCCGCTGGCCGATGAGCTCATCCAGCTTATTGTCCCGCACACAATGAAGGCTCCTGACACCCTGGAAGCGATACCAAGGAGACCGGATAAAATATTATCGGCCCCAGCTGAGCACCCACATTGGTCATGAGGTCTTCCAGTAGATGCTATGGTGGTGGCGGCTGCAACTAAGAAGGATTTTGCAGAAGAGAGCCAAACTGTCCATCCCCCAACAAGGAGTCCTGGGCGATAGACAGGCTAGGGAAGCATGTGTGTTTGCTTTATCAACCTACTCCCTAAGGAGTTTGACCTATATGGGACACGTCACCAGGCTACAGAGGGAGCTTACCAACCAGCTCTCTGAAACCTTGGTAGGAGCTGTTTCTGTCAAGGTCCATGACAATGTGGCTTCTCAGATAGCCACCCTAGAGTCCATTTCCATTTCTTCCATGTGTCTTATTTCTCACGCGGAAGGAGCGGCTAGAGCAGCAGGCACAGGTATAGTCACCAGGCGACATGCCTGGATGCGCTATGGACTCCTTCATGAACACCCCATCGAGGCCGCTTCTTTGACTGTAAAGTGCAAGATACACTGGCAAGGTTCAAACAAGATGGCAAGACCCTATCTGCCGTTGGTGTCAGACACTCCATTCGTCTGGGAAGATGTGGCACAGGAAATCACAGGGCTCTTTCTGTGACACACGTGCTGAGTTCTCCTCTAGAGGCAGAGGGGGAAACTCCATTGGAAGATGCCCCTTTCAGGGCAGAGGAGGTCCATGAAACCGGGGTTCCAGAGACTCGTTCTCTCTGACCAACCCTATCAATGCTCCTGAAGTGTTGTCCGACTACTCACCTCTGAAGCGATCGTCGATTTTCCTTGTACCCTGCTGCCTGGCAAAATATAACCACCGACTCTTGGGTACAACGGATAATCAGAGGTTATCGCATCCCCTTCCTTCTTTGTCCAGTCTCATGCAGAGTATTACCCGACATTCCACCCAGTCAAAGGGAAGCAGCAGCACACAAAATCCAAAAGATGCTACAAAAGAGTCATCCAGACAGTCCCCCAGACCAGATAGAATCCGGTTTTTACTCAGGATTTTTTTTAGTGCCAAAAAAGACAGGGGACTGGAGACCAGTTCTGGATCTCAGCACACTGAACAAATTTGTAAAAACAGAGAAATTCCGGATGGTCACGGTTCAGTCTACCCTTCCTCTCCTGGAATAAGACAATTGGATGTGCTCTGTAGATCTTCAAGATGCATATTACCACATAAAAATGGACAAACGCTCAGGAAGATACCTCCGCTTCTGTATAGGAACCAGTCACTACCAATTTCCAGCTCTGCCCTTCGGTCTCTCTACAGCCCCCAGAGTGTTCACCAAATGCATGGCAGTGGTTATCGCTCACTTGCGACTTCAAGGATTCCAGGTGTTTCCATAACTGGACGACTGGCTCCTCACCGCCCCCACCAAGCATCTACTGGAAGAAAACCTGCACTACACTCTCCGCACAGCACAAAGTCTGGGAATCACTATCAACTGGGAGAAGTCCAACATGACCCCAGCTCAGTGTCTGAATTCATAGGGTTCTGTTGCACACGAGAAATTGTACAACATCTCTTCTGGACCACAGGCTTCAAAAAATAGGGCAGCAGGTTCAGCCACTGCTCTGTCACCACAAATCTCCTGCTTGATCTATACTCCAACTCTTGGGGTCAATGGCAGCCCTCGATCCTTGTTGGCAAGCCAGATTAATCTGGATCCCTTTAGAGGTTATTTTTCTAGTGTCCTAAACAGGCCCAGTTTTGCAGGAATGTATAGGATTAATTAAGTTTCTCTTGCCCTTCTTATCCCCAACAAGGTTCACAAAGGTCGTCAAGCGATAGCCCGTAAGAGGAATTCAAATTTATCCTTATTTGGACGATTGCCTGATTCTTGCTCAAGACAAAAACAAGCTTCTTCACCATCTACAGTATGTTATGGCAGTGTTAAAGGTGCCCAGGGTATTCTGTGAACGAAACAAAGTCCAGTCTAGTACCCTCTCAGGAAATGTGCTTTCTGGGTGTGAGACTGAATACAGCTTCCCAGATGGCCTTTTGACCCTGGACAAACAAAGAAACCTTACTCTTTACTTCCAACAATTGTCTCTACGGTCCAGGCTGACTGCAAGGGCAGTCCTTCAAGCCTTGGGGTTCATGGCATCTTGTATTCTGGTGCTTCCCAATGCCAAACTGCATATGAGGAAGCTACAATGGTATCTCAAAAATGTATGGACGCAACACTGCCATGATCTGGACACTGTCATTCAGATAATACCTTGCATTCAAAAGGAATTTTTGTGGTGGGCACAGGAATGTCACCTAAACAAGGGACTCTCTGTGACCCGACCAGAGGCGAGTCAGATTTTAACGACAGATGCCTCGGACAAGGCTTGGGGAGCTCACCTTAATGGAAAATGGGTTCAAGACACGTGGCCTGCCAGACTTCAACATTTACATATCAACTTGAAGGAGATGTTAGCAGTCCATTTTGCATTGATGGCTTTCAAGGATCTACTTCACCCAGGACAAGTGTTGATTCAAACAGACAACACAACTGTTATGTGGTACATCAACAAGCAAGGGGGAACCCATTCAGACTCTCTTTGCAGGCAAGCTATGATTTTGTGGGAGACTGCTCTCGGTTTGCACCTCACTCTTCAGGCAAGGTTTCTGCCAGGAGCACAGAACTCCTTAGCAGATGTTTTGAGCAGACAGATGGTGGATCCCCACGAGTGGAAATTGGATCCTCATGTATTTCGACAGTTGACAGTGATATGGGGACTCCAGACATAGATCTGTTCGCTTCTCCACTAAATTTCCAGTTGCCAAAGTTTTGCACAAAGATGTTTCATCCAACAGCTTGGAGAGTGGATGCTCTATCATTCAGTTGGAGCAATCTTCACGTCTATGCCTTTCCTCCTCTGCCTCTCCTTCCCAAGGTGCTCTTGAAGGTCAGACAAGACAAGCCTCCATGATTCTAATAGCTCCAGATTGGCCTCGACAGCACTGGTACCCTCTGCTGAGGAGTTTAGTAAGGAGCCTCCTTGGCCTTTGCCTTCAATTCCACACCTTTTGTCTCAGGCAGGCAATCATTTCCTCAATGTCAGGATTCAGTCCCTGCATCTAACAGCCTGGCATATTCGGTTCTAGAACCTGGAGGGTCGCAGCTTCCTCAACAAGTTTTGATGTTATTTTGGGAGGCCAGAAGGCCTAGTACAAGGAAAGTTTATGCAGATAAATGGAGGAGATTTTTTATTTGGAGCAAAGCAAAGAGCTTTGATGTTTCCAGGCCTGATTTGAGTGTTTCTCTTCAATATCTTACGGAATTATTAGACAAGGGTTTGTCTTTCTCCTCTGTAAAAGTTCATGCTGCAGCCATTTCTGCTCACTATGACTGTGACCCACCATTATTCTCTCATCCTTTGTTTAAGCAATTTCTTAGAGGGGCAAAGAACATAAGACCCCCATGTGAGCTCCTACTCCTTCCTGGGATCTCAATTTTGTGTTGGAAAGCATACTTTACCTTCTTTTGAACCTGCAGCTACGTCAGAGATATAGTTTTTGTCATTGAAGACTGCTTTTTGTTGGCCATTACGCTGCTAGAAGGGTATCTGAATTACAGGCTTTGATGGCAGTTGAACCCTTCCTGATTTTTCATAAGGATAGGGTATCTCTCGTACTAACCCTACTTTTATGCCTAAAGTGGTTTCAAATGTGGCCTTGAACCAATCTATTCATTTGCCTACTTTTTATGCTGATCCCCAAAATAAAGGGGAGAAAATTTTGCACACTTTGGATATTCACAGGCAGTTCGTTATTATTTGAGCAGGACTAAAAGGTTCAGACAGTCTCAACAGTTGTTTGTTTCTTTTGCTTTGGCCTCTCAGGGAAACCTGTTTCAAAACAAACTATTTCTAAGTGGATTGGCCATTGTATTGCTTTTTGTTATTCTCATCATGGTAAGGAGATTCCGCTGGAATCAGACCTCATTCCACTAGGGCTACTGCCACTTCTACTGCTTTTTTAAGGTGTAGCTACTAAAGATATTTTGGAGGCAGCTACTTGGAGTTCAGTGCACACTTTTTCTAAACATTACCATCTCCTCTTTATTCCAAATCTAGGGCTGGATTTGCCACTGCAGTCTTACAGGGCATGTTAGCAGCTCCCAATGCTTTATGATTTTGCCAGCCTCCCTTTACCTTTGCTTTGGGATTCTACCCACTAGTTATGACTGCAGCAATGTGAGATGAGGAACATAGTACAGTTTTGTACCTACCATAAATGTAGATGTTCGAAGATCCACATTGCTGCAGTCCAATTTACCCTCCCTCCTTCCCCTCTGTAGTTTGGAGTAGTTGTATGGTTTGGGTGGTAGAGGTTGTTTGTACATGTGTCTTGGAGGTTTTCTATTTTTGGCTGTGGCCTTTCTTTTGGGCCTTCTGACATCTGGGCCAACATAAGACTGACCATATGCCGTCGGTCATGCGCTTTAATACCATGACGCTCTGACGTCAGATCTGAGCGCCCATGACCGACGCCAGCCTAATACTTTGGTATTCGGGCCGACCGAGGACAGCGGACTACCCACTAGTTATGACTGCAGCAATGTGGATCTTCGAACATCTACATTTATGGTAGGTACAAAACTGTACTTTCTCACTTTGGAACCAGAGTGGTCCTTGTGGCCCTTGGTGCACTGGGCATCGGCTCTTCTCAGGCCAGAGGCTGTGCCATGGGAGAGGGCATCCCTGGTTCCACACTGATTTTTTTCTATGGCATCCTCCAGGAATCCTCCCTGTCTCACGGTTCACAGTCCTCTTGAGACTCCTGGTCTGGGGTTTGACTCGTCGAGGCAGGGTGTGACCCCAGTTCTGAGGTTATCGTGCTCAGTTTCGGACTCCCATCCCTCCTTGGGTGGGTCGGCCTTCCAGGCCATGGAGAGGGCACTTGCCTTCGCTGGCAAACCCCACATGTCGGAGTCCTCTCCCCTTCTGTGCTGCAACTATCACAAGCCACAACCACCAGGCACAAGGACCTCAGGTTCCTCCTCCTCAGGGAGACCCTCTCTTTGCAATCTTCAGCAGAACCTCCCACTGAGGAATTACCCCACAAAGCGTCGTGCAAGAGGAAGCACATGGACTCCGCTGAGGAGTCATTGACTGAAGATATGGATTTTGATAACAGGGAAGGGTCCCTACAGTTAGCCTCTGATGAGGTGTCCTTTGGTGACATCCTCGAGATCTTTAGAAAGAGGGGTGACTGGAAGTCCTCTAATCCTTCCTCTGAGGAATCCGTATTCCTGCAGGCCTTTCGTGCCTGGCCCCCAACCTTCTGGGTCACCCCGCTGGCCGATGAGCTCATCCAGCTTATTGTCCCACACACATTGAGGGCTCCTCACACCCTGGAAGCGATACCAAGGAGACCGGATAAAATATTATCGGCCCCAGCTGAGCACCCACATTGATCATGAGGTCTTCCAGTAGATGCTATGGTGGTGGCGGCTGCAACTAAGAAGGATTTTGCAGAAGAGAGCCAAACTGTCCATCCCCCAACAAGGAGTCCCGGGCGATAGACAGGCTAGGGAAGCATGTGTTTGCTTTATCAACCTTCGCCCTAAGGTCTTTGAACTATTTGGCACACGTTACCAGGCTTCAGAGGGATCTTATCAACCAGCTCTCTGAAACCTTGGCAGGAGCTGTTTCTGTCAAGGTCCATGACAATGTGACTTCTCAGATAGCCACCCTAGAGTCCATTTCCATTTCTTCCATGTGTCTTATTTCTCACGCAACGGAAGGAGCGGCTAGAGCAGCAGGCACAGGTATAGTCACCAGACGACATGCCTGGATGCGCCTTTGCGGACTCCTTCATGAACACCCCCATCGAGGCCGCTTCTTTGACTGTAAAGTGCAAGATACGCTGGCAAGGTTCAAACAAGATGGCAAGACCCTATCTGCCATTGGTGTCAGACACTCCATTCCTCTGGGAAGATGTGGCACAGGAAATCACAGGGCTCTTTCTGTGACACACGTGCTGAGTTCTCCTCTAGAGGCAGAGGGGGAAACTCCATTGGAAGATGCCCCTCTCAGGGCAGAGGAGGTCCATGAAACCGGGGTTCCAGAGACTCGTTCTCTGACCAACCCTATCAATGCTCCTGAAGTGTTGTCCGACTACTCACCTCTGGAAGCGATCGGGGGTCGATTTTCCTTGTACCCTGCTGCCTGGCAAAATATAACCACCGACTCTTGGGTACAACGGATAATCAGAGGTTATCGCATCCCCTTCCTTCTTTGCCCAGTCTCATGCAGAGTATTACCCGACATTCCACCCAGTCAAAGGGAAGCAGCAGCACACAAAATCCAAAAGATGCTACAAAAGAGAGTCATCCAGACAGTCCCCCCAGACCAGATAGGATCCGGTTTTTACTCAGGATTCTTTTTAGTGCCAAAAAAGACAGGGGACTGGAGACCAGTTCTGGATCTCAGCACACTGAACAAATTTGTAAAAACAGAGAAATTCCGGATGGTCACGGTTCAGTCTACCCTTCCTCTCCTGGAATAAGACGATTGGATGTGCTCTGTAGATCTTCAAGATGCATATTACCACATAAAAATGGACAAACGCTCAGGAAGATACCTCCGCTTCCGTATAGGAACCAGTCACTACCAATTTCCAGCTCTGCCATTCGGTCTCTCTACAACCCCCAGAGTGTTCACCAAATGCATGGCAGTGGTTATCGCTCACTTGCGACTTCAAGGATTCCAGGTGTTTCCATAACTGGATGACTGGCTCCTCACCGCCCCCACCAAGCATCTACTGGAAGAAAACCTGCACTACACTCTCCGCACAGCACAAAGTCTGGGAATCACTATCAACTGGGAGAAGTCCAACACGACCCCAGCTCAGTGTCTGGAATTCATAGGGGTTCTGTTGCACACGAGAAATTGTACAACATCTCTTCTGGACCACAGGCTTCAAAAAATAGGGCAGCAGGTTCAGCCACTGCTCTGTCACCACAAATCTCCTGCTTGATCTATACTCCAACTCTTGGGGTCAATGGCAGCCTCGATCACAATTGTTCCTCTAGCCAGATTCCACATGAGGCTCCTTCAGTGGTTACTTCTTACTCAGTGGTACCCTCTACAACATCCTTTGTCTATTCATATAAGTGTAACTCAAAAGATGCAAGCAAGATTTACTCTGGTAGACATCTCGAAATCCCCAACAATGGTCTCGCCCCTTCAGCACCCATCAACCGAAAGCCACGGTGACTACGGACTCCTCCCTGATGGGGTGAGGGGACTATGTCAGGGAAACTCGGTCCAAGGCACCTGGTCGGAGACAGAGGCCCTTTTGCATATCAGTGTCCTGGAACTGAGGGCAGTGCTACTAGCGTTGCAAGCATTTCATTCCGTCTTTCCGTCAGGGACTATTGCGATCCAATCAGACAACATGTCATTGGTTTGGTACATCAACAGACAAGGGGGCACCAGATCTTACCTGTTATGCCAAGAGGCCTTGAGAATATGGCAGTGGGCAATAGCTTCCAACGCTTTCTAATTGCAACGCACATTCCCAGGAGCTCCAACATGATAGCGGACAAACTGAGCAGGTGCATTCTGCAATCTTATGAGTGGTCCCTCAATCCTATGATAGCGGCAAGAATCTTCAACTGCTGGGGCCAGCCTTGCTGCGGCCTATTTGCCTCCCCAACCAACTACAAGTGCAGCAACTATTTTGCCCTGATCCCCCCCTCGGGGACAGTCAGCGAGAGATGCTCTAGTCCACGCTTGACCCTTGGGTCTACTTTATGCTTATCCTCCTGTTCCCCTCATCTCTCAGTTTCTGAAGAAAGCACGGCAGTTGAAGAGCAAAGTGATCCTCATTGCTCCATATTGGCCTCGACAAGTCTGGTTCCCCTTCCTCTGGCCTCACCTGCTAGATCAACCGTTGATCCTCAATCTATCCCCAGTGTTGATTTGCCATCCACAGGGTCTGATTCACCCCAATCTAACAACTCTGAAACTGACAGAGTAGTTTCTCCACTTCCAATGATTGCCAGGCAGGAAAACCTCTCATCCCCTGTGCGCAATATTCTTATTGCACCTCATAAATCGTCCACCAGACTAATCTATGTTAATAAATGGAAAAGGCTCAATCTATGGGCAGCGAATAAACAATTAGACCCCTTGTCAGCCCCAGTTTCGGTGGTTTTGGATTACTTATCACATCTTTTCCACTATGGGGTGTCTGCCTCTACTATTCCGGTGCATCTAGCTGCCATCTCAAATTTCCACATTGGTTTTCAGGATTCTCCACTTATGTCACATAGACTCTGTAAAACTTTCTTGAAGGGGGTTATCCACCTAAAACCTCCCTTTAGAGAACCGGTACAACCTTGGGATTTGGCAGGTTTCTGCAGGCTCTAACAGCTCCCCACTTTGAACCCGCGTCTTCATGTTATGTGAAATATCTCTTTGGGAAAACCTTGTTTCTGATTGCAATCACATCGGCCAGACGCCTGGCAGAACTTCAAGCCGTATGCATTAAACCTCCTTATCTTATCTTCCATAAGGATAGGGTATCACTAAGAACTAATTCTTCCTTTTTACCAAAAGTGGTGTCAGAGCAATCTATCAACCAATCTACTGATCTCCCAGTGTTCTTTCCTAACCACTCTAGCAAGGGAGAGTATTGCCTGCACTCCTTGGATGTTCATAGACAATTACGATTTTATCTGGATAGAACAAAATCCACCCGTAAATCAGACAAACCGATTCTGGCCTTTTCTGGACCTAGACGAGGTCATCCTGTCTCAAAAGTTACATTGGCATTATGTTTGAGAAATTGTATTACCTTTATCTACAACAAAAACGTCACTTTGCCTCAGAGAGTGAAAGCACATTCTACAAGATCTATGGCAACTTCAGCAGTTTTCCATGCTGAGGATTTTCTCAGTGATATTTGCTCAGCTGCGACTTGGGCCAAACCTCATACCTTTATGCTTCATTACAAATTGGACTTGGCCTCTGGCGGTAGAGCTTCTTTTGGCTCTATAGTGCTCAGGAATGTCCTTCCATGAGGGCCACCCAGGGATACCAGGTAGCTGGGGACTCTGTCCCATCAGTAAGGAATAAATGAAGATTAACAACATCAGATAAAATAGTTATGTCTTAACATAATGTTCCATCTGTATTGTTGATCTTCGTTCATTCATTACTTCCCACCCTCCGTCCCCCTCCAGAAGTTCCTGGTTGATCTCATATACTCCTTTATTGTAGGTATGTTATGACCAGAGGTAGCCTCTACTTTTATCTGTCAACTTGCAAACTTGATCTGAGGTAACAGGGAGCAGAGCATTCTGGGTAGGACCTTCACTTGAGAGTTCTTGTCTGACGCGAGCTTGATATTTGGCCGGCTCAGTTCCGAGGACGGAACCTATAACCCATCAGTAATGAATGAACGAAGATCAACAACACAGATGGATTGTTATGGTAAGACATAACTTCTTTTTTCCATTTTTTTTGCAATAATTGCTAGTGATTAACCCCATTTTCAAAATAAAATAATCATTTTATGGGAAAGTTGTTGAAAGCAGCCACTCTCTCACAGTCGACCCTGTGATGGGCATTTCTTTGAGAATTATAGTCAGGGTAGAAGCCTGTAAGATAACTGCTGTTCCTGTGTACATACCCATTTTCCCTAACAAAGTTCAGACGTAAAGTCAGGGTAGAAGCCTATGAGATACCTGCTGTTCCTGCATGCATACCCAAATATCAGCCAAATATTGCATCCTGGAAACCCTTCTATTCCTAATCCCTACCCAAATAAAACACCTGAAGACACTGCCTCTATCTTTAACACCTTCTTTATTGACACTGTAACTAAGCTGATTAAATCACCCCCCCCACTACCAATGACACTGTAAGATGATTAAGTCATCTCCCCAAATGATCCAAACCACTCTGTCTTACCTGCTAGTTCTGACCCCTCTAAGCTTTTCTCTCTTAAACCTGTATTTACTACTTATATCAAATCTCTACTCTCTAAACTAAAACCCTGCTCAACGTCTGCTGATAACATTCATTCCTACTTCCTCCATCTAGCAGCCAATACTGTTGCTCTTCCTGTAACTATCTTGATTAACTGCTCCATATTTGAGTGTCATGTTCCATCAATCTGGAAGGAATTCTATATGCTACCCTGCCACACAGGAGGAAATTCCCAAGAAATCTCCAATTTTTGACCAATAGCCATTCTGTCTCCCCTCTCAAAGCTACTTGAAAAATGTATACACAAGCAAACTCTCAATTATCTTTTACAGGAAAACCTACTTACTCCCACTCAGCATGGATTCTGCCCAAAACACAATACTAGTACCGCCGTAATCTCCTTTACCAACACTATTTCCTTGGCTCGTGATAACAACAAACTTGTTTCCTGTTTATTTTTAGATCTATTCAAAGCCTTTGACACTGTCTCACACTCTCTTCTTCTTTTAAAACTGACTAACCTTAATTTCTCTCCTGCTACTGTTACTTGGTTTTCCATCTTTCTCTCTTTCTCTGATAGATGTGAAATGGCTCTCCCCCTCCCCTTCCTGTAAAAATGGGAGTTCCCCAAGGATCCATACTGGGTCCAATGCTATTTAATATCTTTATCAATCTACTCTACACCTCTTGCCCTCAGCCATCTCTTGTTCAATATGCAGAGGATTCTACTGTGATTACCATATCAGAATCTCTCTCTGGTCTCATTACTACTACTCAAGCAGCCTTTACATCAGTTGAGACCTGGCTCACCAACAACCAACTAATCCTAAAACAAACAAACTCCTACTATTTCTCCCAAAAACTCTTACCATCTTAAATCTACTTTTACTATACTATCCCTTAATAACACTCCAATAGTACCTGAACCTAGCTCCAAACTCTTAGGTGTCACTTCAGATGATCAACTTAAATTTGACTCACACATCAACAACTGCATCAGGAAGATCCATCAGAACTAGGTCTCTTATACAGACATAGAAAGTTTCTCACCAGCAAAGCTAAACTGACCCTATCTCACACCTATCTCCTACCCGGTCTACTATATGGTTCTCAAATACTTACAAACCTTAACGCCTCACTCCTATCAAAACGAAACTCAGCCTATAATAAAGTAGCTAGATTCTCTGCCCAACATACTTATAAAACTCATCACTGTGTCTCACGTATGCACTTAATCTGGCTGGAACTACCTAACCTGCTTCTGCTCTCTCAGTTTCAAATTTTACACTCTATACTATATCAACTTCTCTTCTGCCCTAACTTATCCTACCTCATATCCAACTATTCTCCAACTAGATTACTCCACAGCTTGGGCCAAGACTTACTACTTATCTATAAACTTAAGACAAAAATGGGATGTCATCTATATAGTTACCATCCTACCATAGCTTGGAACAAGCTTCCACTCCAAATTAGACTACTAAATCGACCTAAACAATTCAAAGCTGCCGCCAAAGATCACCTAAAAACACTCTGGTCCTGCCACTGTACTCCTCCACCATGAACTGTTTCCTGCCCACCTTGTTTACTGTCTGACCACATCTACTAACTTTTTATTATTACTCTCGTACTGCCTCAACACCTCTATTCCTCCCGGTCTGTCTACCTGTACTTTTGCAAACCCTGACTCCTAATAGAGCATAATCTCTCTCCCTTACATACATCCTCTTATAAACTAGATCTGACAGCATCGTATGTTTGCACTGAAGAAATACCTAAACTGTATAAATATCTTTTTTCCCACATTGACTGCATTACTAATTGACTTGTAAATCAAGGAGTGACAGAGAAGTATGTAAGAGTGGTATAGGATATGTACAAGGGTAGTGTGACAGCGGTGAGATCTGCAGTGGGAGTGACAGATGCTTAAGGTGGAGGTGGGATTACATCAAGGATCAGCTCTGAGCCCTTTCTTATTTGCAGTGGTGATGGACAGGTTGACAGACGAGATCAGACAGGAGTCCCCATGGACTATGATGTTTGCAGATGACATTGTGATATGTAGTGAGAGTAGGGAACAGGTTGAGGAGACCCTGGAGAGGTGGAGATATGCTCTAGAGAGGAGAGGAATGAAGGTCAGCAGGACTAAGACAGAATATATGTGTGTGAATGAGAGGGAGGATAGAGGAATGGTGAGGATGCAGGGAGTAGAGTTGGCAAAGGTGGATGAGTTTAAATACTTAGGATCGACAGTTCAAAGTAATGGCGAGTGTGGAAGAGCGGTGAAGAAAACAGTACAGGCCAGGGTGGAGTGCGTGGAGAAGTGTCAGGCGTGAATTGTGACAAACAAGTACCAGTAAGAGTGAAAGAAAAGGTCTGCTAGAGGGTAGTGAGACCAGCTATGTTATATGGGTTGGAGATGGTGGCATTGACAAAAAGGCAGGAGTCAGAGCTAGATATGGCAGAGTTAAAGATGTTAAGATTTGCACTGGGTGTGACGAGGGTAGACAGGATTAGGAATAAGTATATTAGAGGGTCAGCCCAGGTTGGACGGTTTGGAGACAAAGCAAGAGAGGCGAGATTGCATTGGTTTGGACGTGCTGTGGAGGGATGCTGGGTATATTTGGAAAAGGATGCTAAGGATGAAGCTGCCAGGTAAGAGAAAAAGAGGAAGGCCTAAGATAAGGTTTATGGATGTGGTGAGAGAGGACATGCAGGTGGTTGGTGTGACAGAGCAAGATGCAGAGGACAGGAAGAAATGAAAATGGATGATCCGCTGTGGCGACCCCTAATGGGAACAGCCGAAAGAAAAAGAAGACAAATGTAAATACCTGCTAAAAATTCTGTTACACCTTTTTTGATTTTGCCCCTGTAACTGTTTTACTGTATTGTCTAATGAATGTATTACTGTAGTTTATAATAGTTCTCTGGAGCTTTTCTTCCTGGGCCTTTGCTGAAAAAGGGTTAATTGCAGCTTAGTCGGACTATTCCCAGTCAACAAATGTAAAATAAATAAATAAAATTTTCCCTAACAAAATTCTTGTATTAATAAAATGAGAAATGGGTGCACTTGTATAAAAGGAGGAAAGGGGAAGTGAGAATATATGGTTTTTCACTTTCCAAAACAGAAGTCTGCCTTAAGAGCAAACACTAAGTAAGAGAGCGAGCATGCAGGATAACATTACTGTTTAGTGAGTACAGTTGCACAACTTCATGGTGTACTTATTAAATTAGATCTTGGGTATTTCCACACATCCATTTTTTTACGTGCCTAGTGCCATTTGGTGGCACATACCTATACCCCTATTATTGCATCATCTGTATGCAAGGCATGATGACATCAGCATGCGAACTACATGTGGCAGTCTTGTAGAAATCACCAATTTTGAACTACAGTTTAAAGTGGGAGAAAATTAAAATAGGTTACTGGCATCTGCCACTCTTTTTTAATTTTAAAATAAAGTCTACGAGAAACATGTTTTTGGAAACATTAACAGACTGAATGTGTCATTGCACATTATATTTAACACTTTGCTCATCTTAATTATGAAGTGATGCCCAATTCACAAGTGCATACATAAGAAATGTTTATTTCAGAATCATATTTATTCCTTTTGCTTTTTAAAGATTATATGCACTTTATGTCTTGTTGATTTTCACCTTACCTTTGGCTGCTCCATTTCCAAACATCACATAGTAAATCCTCCTTGCTTTAAAACTAAATCTGGTTTTGTCCATGCTATAGTGAGTATATACTTTCTGTTAAGTCCATGCTGTTGAAGGGGCTGGCTACCACATCAGAGTTCTGCTTTGTGAGAATTATTAAAGTATATGAGGAACTCCTCTTATGAAGGACTGGTATAATTTTGGCAAAATAGCTAAAACTACACTTGATGTTAGTCTCTGTAGGAAGCATTAAGTGATTTGTCGAACAAAAATTGTATTCAGAAGTTCTTTTACAGTTTTGTTATCTTTGATTTAGAAACGGGAGTGTTTTCAGTTCTGAACAGTCGATCTTTGTCATTAATGGGAAAACTAACCATCAGTGCTGCTTTCAACATTGTATACATCTACTCATCCGAGCTTTATCCCACAGTAGTCAGGTATGAATGTTATGAATTCATATCAGTGTTTTATGCATTTTTTTTCATATATTAACTTCTGCTTTTGCAGTTCATTGATAGAGCACAGGGTTGTATATAACACTGTAGCTGTTAAGGTGTACCATTTTTATTATTGGAATGCAAGTTCACCTTTAACATGCAGAAGTGTTTGCAAATGTACCGAGTTAATGCTCTGTCTTCTATTTAGTTACAGAAGATGTGTAATTGTACTGTGGCTGTTCAACATTTCACGTTTATGAGTGGCCTTGAATATTTATTTGTACAGATTCCTTTGCTCTGATCTGATTAAAGTATTCTGTTTGCTTTTTGTGTTGTTTTATTTTCTTACATTTTACCATTACCTTTTAACTTTTCCCTAATCTTCTCTGTTTATCACCACATTCCACTCGTACCACTTTTGCCTATGGGCCGTAGTTGTTCACCTGGCTCGTGTGTGTGTGTGTGCGTAAATATATATAAATGTGTGTGTGTGTGTGTGTGTGTGCGTGTGTGTATATATATATATATATATATATATATATATATATATATATATATATATATATATATATATATATATATACAGTTTACTATCATATTTTTGAAGTGCAGGTGATCGAACATGGGTTAGACGAAAGGTAGTTTTCCAGAAGGCAAAATGCGAACCAGGTAACATCGAATACATTACAGCGAATGGGTAGTGTACTTAGATTATCTGAGTTCGGCATTCTGAGTGGAGACCGCGGTACAGTGAGGAACAGGGAATTAACCCATTTCTTCACTGTAGTTCAATCTCGGAGTTGGTATATATAATTTGCAGGGGGCTTGCCCCACTACAAAATAGTGAAGCAAATATACTGTTAAAAATGACTATATATTAATACTAATTAATTAATTTAATACTATGTATTACTATGTAGTAGGGTGTAAAAGTATGCTACTATGCATAGCATGGATGACTGACGTCACCTCCTGCTATGTTGAATACATTGAACTACGGGTGTTGATATATTCATTTTGACTTGGCTGCCATATTGATGATCCAGGTCTATGTTATATATTCAAACGTCCAAAATGTTGAATACCGTATGGTCGACATTTGGAAGTTCGAATAGATAATAAAAAAAGAAGAAAAAGAAAAACGCACCTTAACAGTGCACCCCCACACCTCCCCTACTTAAATATTTTATTTATTATTTATTTTACATTTGTTAACCGGGAAAGTCCGACTGGATACAGGTACATTTTCAGCGAAGGCCTGGGGAGAAAAGCTCCAAATGTACAAAAACAAGTATAAATACAGTGAAATTATTACAGTGAGTTATCACAAAACTGAGATTTGTTTAACAATATGTACACACAGGTACATGTTTTTCTCACATACACAAGCAAAGTTTGGACACAAGTAGATGGGAAAGAAACAGTTAAAAATTTCATCTGAAAAAGGAAAACACATATATTAAGATGGTTATCATACATGGTGTAGTGTTAACTTTAAGTCTTTCCAGTAGGTGGGTGATACACAGAATATACCAACTCCGAGACCGCACTTCAGTGCAGAAAAAGGAAATTCTCCCATTCTGCACTGTACTTTGCCGTTCAATCTTCGAACACTTGATATGTCGATCATATGGTCTCGACCATATGATGTTCGACATTTCCAGCGTTCGAAGATTTGACATACACCCGATGATCCATATTTCGCAATTCATATCAACATTGTGATCAGTCGACTGATGCAGTTTTGAAAATAAAATAGTAAACACCATATATGTTTGTGTGTGTGTAGGTTTACTATCAAAATATGGTTCAGACAATTTCATTTAACATTTAAAGCAGTAAATACAAAAGTATATCAGTGCATTCATGACTGCTACTGGTTCAGACAATGACTGAATTGGAAAACTCGAATGGCTCAGTTCAGTGTTTCAGAATAGCAGGAAAAAATGTTGAAATCACAACGGTAAGTGCACACTTGCAACATTTTGAATGCAGATCGGACTATAGTGGGGATTGGGAAATGTTACCCTTTCCCTCACTGTAGTGCGATCTCTGAGTTTGTATATATAAGTAGCAGGGGGTTGGAGTGCAGGGGTGCTTGCCCCCCTGCAACACGTTCGTAGGGCATGACCAGACATGGCATTTTCAACATTCCTGAGTTGTCGACTTTCCTGAAATACCTCATTCGGTCATGTTCCTGTTCGTACATTTGATTTCCAACATTCTGGGTCAGAAACATGAACATCTGCACATTGCAGGTGCAAGATTTTGATACTAAGCCATAGACATATATATATATATATATATATATATATATATATATATATATATAGTAGTGCGGTCCTGGAGGTAGTATATATAGTTAGGCGGGGTGTGGGGGGCACATCCCCCCACCGTGTTTGTTTTATATTGTATTTTTACCAAAAATGTCAAAACAATACATTTTAAACAGTAGACATGCATAGTTGCAACACAAATGACTAACTCTCTTCAGAAGACGATATCTACTCAAACTAAGAAGGGCGCTTAGCCCCCCACACCGCCCCAACTATATATACCAACTCCAAGATAGCACTACAGTGGGGGAAAAGGCATATACCTTTTAATTGCCTTACAGTACTCTAAACAGTGCCATATATACTAACTGCAGTTCAGTTAAGTGAAATGAGTTTTCAGTAATTTGAGTTTTCAGCAAAGTGTTCGGGGTGAAATTAAATTCAGTGAAATGAGATTCAACGAAACAAAGTAGACATATATATATATATATATATATATATATATATATATATATATATATATATATATATATATATATAATATATCCCTTTGCCAACTCATTTTAGCTCCCTTCCTCTGTGTCTTATTAGCTGCTTAGTGCCTATTCCCCAAATTCACATTTTTTTCATTATATGTAATATTGTTAATTTTCTTACTCCAAATGTTCAGTATAATAAAGGGGAAAGAAAGTCCTCCAAAAGATAATTTACTTGTTTATATCTTTATTAAGCAGGTTAGTGGGTAAGTACAAGTACAATTTTCAGCCACAACCCTGTCCCATATAGTCAGCAACATATCAAATGGTAATTTACATGCAACTTGTATTCACAACATTACTTTACCAAAGTTTACATTGATACAGTATCTTCTTTGTATAGAATAAATTTCTTTTGATATAATACTTGGTGACAGGAGCAGAGACATAGCATGCCTTACAAAAGTTCATTCAGCAGAAACTTAAATCAGAGGTAGTAATCAGTGTTTCATTTTTCATTAATTAACCATCTGTAATGTAAAACCTTATTAGGCACTTGTTTGGTGATATATTTGATGGTCTTTAGTTTGTGCAGTATGTATTAGTTGTCTTCACAGTCTTCCTTCTCCCACGGTCTTAAAGGCCTGATGAGAGTTACCGAACCATTGTCCATTCCTGCCTTTTTCATTCTGTCTTGCGACATGAAAAGGGACATCCCCTTTCACATTGAGTTGTCATATTCTAAGAATAGATTATTACTTTTTTCACTTTATTTGCAGTTTCTACCTGTATGTGTGTGTGTGTGTGTGTGTGTGTGTGTGTGTGTGTGTGTGTGTGTGTGTGTGTGTGTGTGTGTGTGTGTGCGTGCGCTTGCTTGAGTTTTTCTTTTTTCCCCTTCTCTATTAGACTCAAACATTATTGTGTAGTTTTTCTGTTGACTTTTAAAATGTTAGATAAGCCATCAGGTTTTATGTGTGGCTACAGGCATAAAATACCAAACTTGGATGCACACTCTGTGTGTGTTTACTGTCTCAGAGCTTCTCACTTGGATGAACTGTGTGATAGTTGCACTGTCTTTGGTACCCAGGCAGTTATAGGAATTTAATCTTTAAAGGACTTCTCCCTACCTCTGTGGTAGAAACATCCAGGACTCTGCAAACTGGTACTGGAGTGTCTCCTTTCTTCAAATAAGGCTACAGACAAATCCAAGGGAAACATAATCTTCAAAGATAAGTCGTAGGATTCTAAGAAACATTCTACAGACCGTTCATCTTCCTCTTTTGCACCATGGGCTCAGGCTCCAAAATCTCTTCTCAGAGATGATCCTGATCAGTTCCAAAACTCCTTTTCTGAAGCCACATTTTTCTCTAATGCCAGTTTCTGTTTAGCTACGATCTCTTTTTCTGCATGAAAGGAATAGCCATTGCTCATCCAGACCTCCCTCCATCGCTTCATCCCTGCAAGTCAGTTCATTCAACCAAGTGCCTCTCAGAAGCTAATGTGGACCGCATGATGGAAATTTCTCAGGTCCCAGATTTAGTTGGAGTTTTCTTGGCTCCAGCTCCTGCTGGTCCAAGGAGCTGTGTCCCTTCTCCTCACCCAGTTGTTGCTTCTACCCCAGTTTGTTTCTCAGAGATTGGAGTTTTGGTTCCAAGCACCACCTAACCCAGACTAAATATATGGCTATCTCCACTCCAACAAAATCTGTAACCCATACAACTCTGATGCTGTCAGAGCTGGAAGAATCCCACAGTCATTGGATCTGTGGAGTGGGTTCAACTCCAAGGGTTTTGGAGGCATCCCTTCCACTTGGAGCTTAGATGCTGGACAGCTTGACACCAACATGCTTCAGCTGCTGCTATTCAGATCTCTGGAACTCCCTTGGTGTTGGCTTTCAAGGCTGTCAAGAGGGAGTGCTCTTCCAAATGAAGACATTAACTTCTCTCCCCAGCTCAACTCCACTCATCTCCCAGAGAACACCCCTGGATCTCAGTCCTTCTCATCTGGTACACCTGGGATAGCCAGAGCCCAAAGAGCCTTGAGTCCATACGTGTAGGGAGTTTACAAGTCTCTTCTGAGTCTTCTCTGGAACATCCCACCGGGGTAGCTCTACAGAAGCATTTGTGTAAAAGGAGGCACATGCTGTCCACAGGAGTCTTGCACTGAGGACACAGATTTTGATGATGGGAAGGGGTCTCCCAGATTCCCCCCTTGAGGACATCTCATTTGGAGAAATTCTCAAACTTCTCCGGCAAAAGTGTGAATGATCCACTGAAGCCCCTTCCCAGGAGTAGTCTTTGTTCCTGGAGTTGTTTGGCTCCAGCTTTGCTACATCTTGGGTGCTTCCGCCCAAGAATGAGATGGCAAACTTCATTTCTAAGTGAGCTTGGAAGGAGCTAGACATTACTGAACCAATTTCCCACAAGCCAGACAAGCACTTAATTTCCTAGAAAGATCGCTAGCTTTGGAGCAAGGGGTATGCTGTGGATTCTGTAGTAGTGGCTGCAGCCACCAGGAAAGAGCCCACAGCGAAAAGCTCCTCTAGGGCAGTGAACAGGTTTGGGAAGTGAACATATGATTCAGCTACCTTTGCTTTGAAGGCACTGAAATACTTGGCACATGTTACTAGATTTCAGAAGGATTTGGACAAGGAAATCTTAAGGTCCCTCTCTGGGTCTACATCTATAGAAGACAAGAAAACCGTGGCCTCTCATTTAGTCACCCTTCAATCATTGTAATATGTCTCAATGCATCGTATGTCTAATGCTACATGAGCCAGAAGGTGCTTTGAGAGCAGCAGGCATGGGCATTATTTGTAGGAGTCATGCCTGGATGTGCTTGTGTAACTTTGCAGAGCATTTCAGAATGACCTTTATTATTAATGGCTCAACACCTTTTGGGTCCAAAGTTAAAGATATACTAACTAGAAGTGAGCAAGATGAAAAATCCCTTTCTGTAGTCAGGATACGGTTTTCTACCCCCACCACCCCCACCCCCAAGATCCTTCTCTAGGAGCCAGAAAGGGAGAAAGAAATGGTGGATGTCCTCCTCCTCTTCACTGTTGCAGTATTCTGTAGAGAAGGGATGTCCTGCCCAGGGTAGCCTGATGCTCAGCAAGTATGCAGAAGCATAAAAAAGGTCTTGTATGTGCCGTACATCACATTTATGCTCCCAGCACAGAACCTAGGGCATAACAAGGACATATGGACACAACTACCCTGACTTCTTTAATTTCTTTGCCGACAGTTGGAACACTGTTTTTGCCAGTTGGTCTGAATAACTTGTTGCTGTTCTGAATATTTAGCAACACCAGATAAGTGCCCTGTTTTTTTATTTTTTGGTCTTTTATTTTATTATTTTATTTATTTATTTTATTTTACATTTGTTTACCGGGAAAGTCTGACTGAATATATGTCCATTTTTAGCGGAGACCCGGGGAGAAAAGCTCCCGAAAGCAGAGTATAAATACATTAGGAACAATAGAAACATTTAGAGATTAAGTATAATATGCAGTTTTCAGGAGGGTGACAAACATAGTAGACAACATCAAAATCATGCGGCTTCAATTTCAGACAATAATACACGGAGTTATGGGCTAAGTCTCTTCAATAATTTGTACACTTATTAGAGTATAAGATTGAAATGCTTAGGGAGAGTTTGCAGGAACAGCGGGTCGTGATTAGTCGGGGTTTAAGCAGGGACACTGCCAATGCTGTTGAAAGTGTAGTTTGAGGCTTTTTTGAACTGGATAAGGAGGATTGGTGAGCAAGTTCAGCAGGTAGCATATTCCAAGTTTTGCTACTGAGTTGGCGAATAGCGAGTCTCCAGCCACATTTATGCTCTTAGTTTTTTGTACCAGCAGTTTGTCAGCAGAGCGTAGTGTCATCAGGTTGCTGTATGGTTTGATGATATTTAGTGCTGGTGTTTTTTCAGGTTGATATGGTATTTTGTGGGTTATTATAAGTTGGTTATATTGGAGAAAACTGGGCCACTCTAGCCATCCTAGTTGAGTTAGGTTGATACAATGGTGGGTCCTAGAGGTAGCACCTGTAGCAAATCTAGCAATATGGTTGTAGCAACTAGCAAGTTTGGTAAGGGTGGCTTGGTTCAGGTTAGTGAAGAGGGGGGAGGCATAGAAGAGGGTAGATAGGTGGGACCGAGCGATAGTGGTTCTTGCAAAAGGAGTGAGGAAGGGTTTGATCCTGTATAGGGAGCCCAGTTTTTTGTTGACAGATTTGATGGCATGATTGACATGGAATGATATGGATATAATATTTTAGGGCATTATCGAATGATGCCCAGTAGTTTTGTGCAAGTATCTGGGGATATGATTGTGCCATTGTTGGAACTTATAGTAAAAAATGGTGAGGAGGATTTGCAGGTGGGGGAAAAGATGAACAGTTTAGTTTTGTTGGGGTGTAATAGAAGCTGACGGTTTGCAAACCATTTTTCTACATCATTGAAAGTATTCTGGGTTAGGGCATAAGCTCAGTTGAGGAGGAGGTGGTACATATTAGAGTCGTCCGCGTATTGGATGCAGGTGGGCTTGGGAGTGATGGTGGGTTAAGTCATTGATAAAGACTGAGAAGAGTAGTGGTCCTAGTATGGAGCCTTGGGGGACTCCTAGTGTAATGGGTAGACATGTGGATAGGGTATTCTGCCTTAAAACTGCTTGTTGTCTATCTGACAGGTAAGATTGTAACCAATTAATGGAGCTACTATTCAATGACATTTCCTTCAGAGTGCGGAGAAGCAGTTGGTGATTGACCATATCAAAGGCCTTAGAGAGATCTAGGAAGACAGCTGAGGTAAGTTTGTTATTGTTTCGATTGGTGTTGATAGAGTTAGAGAAGGATAGGAGGGTTAATGTGGTGCTGTGGTGTGGCCTAAAACCATGCTGAGAGTTGGCCAGTAGTTTATTTTGGGTGAGATAGTGCATTAATTGGTTGAGGACGCACATTTCCATAATTTTGGCCAGTGATAATAGTATGGCTATTGGTCGGACGTTTGAGAGGTCTAAAGAATTCCCTTCTTTATGAAGGGGAATGTCCTGGGAAACCTTCCAGAGAGAGGGAGAAAGTGGCTTTAGTCAAAGTGCGGTTTGTTATGATCGAGACAGGGTATGCAATGGCATCTGCCCCTTTTTGTAAATATTCTGGGGGGAGGAGATCAGCTGCCAGGGTAGTGGGCTTTATTTTGTTAGAGATCGGATGGTCGATGTAGATACAGGTTGGAAGGCGAAAGGGAGTGGGGTAGTGGTTGTGCAGGAGTTTTGAAAGGAGCTGGTGGGGGATAGTTGGCTAGCTAGTGATTGGATGGTTTTGGTAAAAAAGTTTTTAATAATGATAGCAGTTTCCTCTGGAGTTTTAAGGTCGCAAGTTGAGGGGGTGGGGGTAGAGGTTTGGCCAGGGTGGAGCAGTTTGTTTATGCCTGCCCAAAATTTTTGAGGTTTGTTCTGGTGTTTTTGCTGAAGGTGTTGATAGAAGTTTTTTATTTGTCTAACAATTTGGCTTTCTTGGTATCTTTCCTTAGTTGTCAGAATTTAATATGGTCAAGTGGGTCTTTGGAGGTGTGCCATTTGTCCCATGCTTTATTTCTTGCTATGATTTTGGTTTTGGTTACTTTAGAGAGCCAGGGGCAGTCTTGGTTTTGGCTCTAAGGGTGCAGATAGGAGCGTGGAAATCTAGAATGGAGAGGAATTTAGAATTAAAATTGTCTACAGCATCATCTAGTGGACATTCTTTAGGTATGGCCCAATTGCATGCTCTGAGTTCGTTCTGAAAGTCAGTGGAGTTAAAGTTCTTGTTTCTGATAGATTTATAAAGAACTTGGTGGTGGTTATCTACTTTATGCTTAATGATGTAAGTGAGTAGGTGGTCACTTGTATCATCTGTTTGGGGACCCGTGTTATACAGGTCTGGGTGATTGTTGATAAGAATCCAGTCCAGGATACTGCCTTTGTTGTTGGATTTATTTATTCTGGTGGGTGAGGATACAAGTTGGATAAAGCCATGAAGGTTTATATAGGTGTTGGGAGATTCAGAGGAACAATTGTTCCAGTCAATGTTAATGTCTCCTAACACCATAGTTTCATAGGGATATTTGTTGGAAAGCCATTGGAGGAAGTCTTCTAGGGTATTTGCATTGTTGCCTGGGAGGATATAAATGCAGGCAATGAATATTTACTTTTGTTAAGCTGTAGTTTGCTAACTTAGGCTTCTGCATTATTGAACAAGGAGGGTTGCTGTGGGGCTAGAGTGGCATCTATTGTGTGTTTAAACAGAACTGCTACTCCTCCACCTTTCCTGGTGTTTCGGTCTAGTCCAAGTATGTTGTACCCTGGTGCCTGGTGGGATAACCTCATCATTTTTAGTTCCTTGTTTTAGCCAGGTTTCTGTAAGATATAGCACATCAGGCAAGTAGGTGGCTAGAAGGGCATGAAGATTATGAACCTTGTTGTTAATACTCCTGATGTTTAGGTGACAGGTTAGGAGAGAGTTAGGGGACCTTGCATTTGGCCATATGTTGAAGGTGGTAGTGGGCTGGGAGCTTGTGGGAAGGGTGGGTCCAGGGTTAGGGTGGATATCTCCATCCCTCATCAGAGTAAGTTGTACTGTGATTATTAGTTTCAGCACTTTACTTATTATTTTATGATAATATCTAGTTTTGCCGGAGATGGTCTGTGGTCTAGTTAGTTGGTTGTGGTTAAAAGTGGAGAGGACAGGTTTGTAGTGAGCTAGGGGTTGGCCTGATTCACTCAAGGTAGGAGCAGAGATGGTATGAGATATGGGGTGGTGAAAGCCACAATAGGGCTGTTTTTCATAGATGATGAGGAGATATAGCCCAGGCAATATAACTGAGAGGAACATGATTGGTCTCATCTTGATAGTAGTGGTACTTGGTAAGGAATGTGGGTGGAGAATTAAGGGGGGGTTGTTGGCAGGAAGGGGTGGTGTATGGAGGTGCGGGTTATCAGTGATAGGTTGTAGGAGGGGGAGTGGTTTATTGGTCTTAAATTTAGCAATAGTGGGGGTGGGTGAAATTTGGGGACAGGGGGGCATGGAGCAAGCCCAAGCGAAGTGGGGCTACACCAAGTTACAAGGATTTCCAGGGTCTGTGAGTATGCAGGCTTAAAGACAGTGTCTGGGAGTATGCAGGCTTAAAGAATACAACTTTACAGTGTTTTTACTCAGTTCTTTTTAAAGTGAGCTGCAATTTATTCAGTTTTACTCAGTTCTTTGAAAAGTGAGCTGTGTTGTACTCAATACTATATTAAACAAAGTTTGTAGCTTAGCCAGGCAATTTCACTGACTGTTGGGAGAATGCAAGCTTTTAACCTTACTTTTGTACATATATTTTGTTACTTCTTTAGCAACTATGAGATGAAGTAAGCAGGGGGAATGTGTTATACAGGCTGTTTGAGCTGTAGAATGTTTTTTTATTACTTATTACAGCAGCCTGACTAGGGAGTCTAAGACTGTTAAGCTCTCTTTTACTATGGACCCTAGGCTAGCTGTAGACCCAGTTCAGCCAAGCAATCTAGTAGCACAACAGTTACACTTAAGATATAGACCTTGCAGTCCTTTTCCTTAGTGAGGGACAGTGCAAGAATGCTTTTATTTCAGTTTTCAGGATATTTCTTTTCAGCACAGATTGAGCCGTTCGAGGTAAGGACAGTTGGAGTGGAAAGACCTGGTAAGGTACATAGTCAGTGCATGGATTCTAAATGGAACATAGCTAACATAACAGTATGCAAACAGTATTATACATTCAGGGAGGGCTTGCATTAATATTAGTAGTACCACAGCTTCTGCATTACTTTATATTCAATTGCAACTATCAGTCAGAGAAGTAGTGTACAGCACAGGCAAGTTTAGTGAATTTTACACAGCTTTTCCTATGTGGTTTTATGCTATCAGTAGTTACAGCATTAAGGCAGTACAGCTAAATCCACTTGCTAAATGCTAGGAAACAACACTTCTGCTTAAACCAGCATAATAGTATGTCACAGCAAACTATGTTGCTAGGCTTATAATGTTAAAATTGCCACATGCAGTTAATAAATATGCTTAGAATATCACTCCTGGCGAGCAAACTTGACAGGTAATTCCACTCATTTTCTAAACATTTTACTGGTTTGGCAAATTAGAAAATCATTGCTATGCACTCCGCTTAGCGTTTTTAGTCGTTTCTTTACCACATAATCAGTGAAAAGCACAAAAAAAAAACAGTTCTAGCATACCGTACTATCTAGAGTTCATGCCGTCAATGTCAGTATAGGAAGCAGATTCCCTATAGGGATTGTTACAAACAGTGTCTTTTTTGTATGGGGACTTCCCATTACCATATCTCTTGTAGTATCTGTAAGGCATTTGTGCATAAGACACTCGGAAGCCATTTGTCTTCCCTGGGCATTATCTTGAAGAAGCAGTGGCTTAAATGGTTAGCCCAGGGTACCATGGCAGAATCCTTTTACCCTGAGATATTCCTGCTAGGTAAAACAAAGGCCAAGAAGTCTTAGCCATATTCTTTAGATGTCCAGCCACTGTCAGACATCCCTCTTGAAGCAGGTAATAGCTCTGTGAGTTGTTCAGTGTCTACATGGGATTCCTCTGTTGCAACCCTGACTTAGACGGCATGGGTCTGTCTTTTCGCACATTCTCTGAGACTTTGCAGGCATCTTCTCTGGACATTGAGGGGAAATGTGGTAGATCATCTCAGAGGGTTTTAGAGGGATTCCACATATATTGATCAGGGAGGAAGTTATGGTTTCCCTACTAAGAAAAGAATAAAACCGAAGCATGTTTTGGTCTATATTAAGGAACCTCAAAGGGAATGGCAAGAGTCTAGTCAGGGCTTGATTTCTGCCTTAATGGCCCTAAAGCCTCCTCAAGGAGTTTTAGTCCTCTTTCTCCTTAGTCCACTAAATGCCTTAGGGAACCAGATTCCTCAGATGAGGACTCAGTGTCTCGGGACAGATATTTGTCCTATACTTCTCTGATGTTTTTGCCTTTGGCTTATGGTTCTGATGAAGAGAAGCCTGTTAGCCCTGATGCTCTTTTGAGGAAATGTCCTTTGGGGACAGAATTTTTAGTATAATGGAATTCTTTAAGTGGGATTCTTCTCAAGTGTCTGATATTCAGAGAAGATATTATAAGTTGCTTCAGGTGGATACTCTTAAACCATCAGCAGTTCCTCCTGTGTTGGCTGCCTTGTTATATAGTTTCATTGCTGCTTCCAAGTCTGCTGAATCTCAGCCTCCTGCTGCTAAGAAACCTGATAGGTTCTGTAACATTCTTGAGGATTGTCAAATTTTAAATGTCCTCCTCCTGTGGTGTCAGTCTCTTCTGACTAACCTTCTAAACCTTTGCCCTCTTCCAAGCTTTTGCCTTCAGATAAAGATAGTAGGCCAATGGAGAGGATTGGATTACACTGCTTCTACTTTGGCCTTTAGGACTATTAATTACCAGACCCACATGACCAGGTATGCTCTGGCTTTGATTGCTCAGGCTTATCGGTATATCTCTGACCTCCCTGATTCTGAAGCTGAATCCTCTGCCTTATATTTTTTAGGTTTGCTGCTCAAGTAGCTTGCCACTCTGTTAAGTGAAGCTGTGATGCTGCTGATGCCTATTCTAGGGCTGCAGCTTTTGGGTCTGTCATGAGACATTATTCTTGGTTTCATCTCCAGTCTCTACCTGAGGACTTTAAGGCCAAGTTGTTGGATACTCCTTTGGATAATACACATCTTTTTGGGGCTGCTGCTGACTATTTATTTATTGGCATTTGATTACTGGGAAAGTCCAGTGGGTTGTAAGACCCCATTTTCAGTGGAGCCCAGGGAGAAAAGCCCCAAGTACATATAACAAACATGAACAATTAAAATAACATAATACAGGCAGGTTGACTTTCAGAAGTTCAAATTATATATGATTGTATATACAAACCTACAAAACATACACTGTTGAACAATAAACAATCTGGCAATTGCTTGGAAGTTGAGTTAGAGATAATAGGGAGTTTGTCCCTCCAAACAGTATATGTGAGTTAAAATTCAGTGTGTGATAGGGTTGAAGTATAAAATATTAATGAACATGTTAAACGTGGAAGTAATAGGAGTAGTAGTAAAGGGTGAGATAGGATCTGTGAAGTAGAAGAGGAAAGTTAAGTGTGCGTAAGGAGCTATGGTAGTGGAAGAGGCCAGGACTTAAAGGAGGGAAGTGACGAGCAATTACAGCTCCAGGTGGATGAGAGGTAGTTGTGTAAGGACGTTTTAAAATGTGCAAGGTTTTAGTTGATTTTAACAGATCCTGGCTGTGTAATAAGAGTAAACATGTTTAAGTATCTTGAAGAGAAAGGTAAAGCCTTGCTAGACCTTAAACATATTTTTGTCTCGTCTATCCCTAAGTTCAAGAGGAATTATCTTTCTAGGTTTTCTTTTGTTAGCAGGCAACCCCACCAGGCCTCTAAGGGCAAGAAGTGTGGGAGGTGAGCCTCCTCTGCTAAAGCTTCTCAGATTTCTGTAGCCCAGAAGCTTTCTTTATCTGATAAGCCTGCTTTTCTTTGACAATTCGCGCCCCCTTGTTTAGACTAGGTTCCTTTGTCCGTTCGACTCTCCATTTGTCTTCCAAATTGGTGTATCATCACTTCAGACTCATGAGTTCTTTTTGTCATTCTTTTTAATTTCTGCAAGTCTTTTGGGTTTCTATTACCATGACAGGAATGGACCCCATTCCTCAGTCAAATTTCAATTAAAGTTCATGAAATTATTATTGTGTCAGTCTTTGATGTCATCCATCAGGGTTAGTTCATGCTATGGAAATCTCTCCCTACTTTTTTAGAGATTCCACAACTTCCTGTAGAACAACTTCCTAATTTCTCAGACGTTCAAGGGTCAGGTTGTTCCTGGTTTCTCAAAAGGCGTGCACTTGGTGACCTATTTTGGATCTCTTCCGGCTCAGTACCTTTCTCAAGAACCCTTCTTTTCTGATGCTTACTCTTCACTCTGTTTCCTCTTTTTTTACGCTATGCTTTTCTGGTGTCCTTGGATATGAAAGCTGTTTACCTTCATATCCCAAGCCACCCTCTTCAGGAAGTTTTTAAGTTTCTTTGTGTCTTCTTTTCATTTTCAGTTCTCTGCTTTGCCCTTTGGCCTCTTTACTGCCCCAAGGGTATTCACAAAATGCCTAACTCCTGTGAATGACTTCTGTAGGCTCCAAGGCTTTCAGATTTTTCCTTATCTACACAATTTGTTGCTTCAGCTGCCTTCTCCCAGTCAGTTGTTACATGATCTGCAGTTTACCATCTCTCTTCTTCAAAGTCTGGTGCTTACTATCAAATTTCAAAAGTCTGTCCTGACTGCCTCTCAGGATCATGTATATCTGGGATGCAGGATTCAGATGGTGCCAATGTTGGCCTTTCTTCCATCTCCAAAGATATTGTCGATGACAGCTTTCTTTCAGTCTCTTCTTCTTCTGAGCCATGCCAGCCAAGGAGTTTCTTCAGGCCCTGGGATTCATGGCTTTTTCTATTCCAATGCTTCCTCTTGCCAGACTGCATATGCGGAAGCTTTAGTGGTACCTCAGGTCAGTATGGCTACAGCATCGTTACCCTCTGGACTTCAGTGTACCTGCCCTTCCTTGTCTCAAGAAGGAATTCAAGTGATGGATTCAACAGTTTGCTCTCAACCCAGGCCAGCCATTTCAGCCACCAGTCCCTTCTCAAGAGCTGTTCACTGATGCCTCAGACATGGAGTTGAGGCGCTTCTCTTGGTCAGTTGAAAGTTCCAGGTCTTTGGCCTACCCATCAGAAGTCAGACCAAATCAACACCAAAGAGATGAGAGCTCGAATTCTGGCCCTTCAGGCTTTTCACCCCATGTCCTTTCCAGGCCCCTTGAAGGTGTACACAGACAAACTACAGTGATGTGGTATATCAGCAAGCAAGGGGGCACGAAATCTTAACTCCTCTGTAGTACGGCACTTCAGGCTTGGGAAGTGGCTGTCAGTTATCAGCTAACTCCTCAGGCAGTATACGTTCTTTCAGTGCACAGTCTAGTGGCAGAGACTCTGAGCAGGTCCAGAACACAGACTCCTGAATGGATGCTTCATAGAGACATGTTTCTGGACATTGTCCATCAGTGGGATATTCCTCGGGTAGATCTTTTTGCCACCCCTCTGAACAGGCAGCTTCCTCTCTTGTGTTTCAGAGTGCCATGTCATCTGGCGTGGAAGACAGATGCCCTTTTCTTTCCTTGAAGGGGGATGTGTCTTTATGTTTTCTCTTCCTCTACTTCCAAGAGTCCTACAGGAGATTCAGCTGGACTCCCCAGAAATCTTGCTAGTGAATGCCTTTTGGCCGGGACAGTACTGGCTCCCCCTCTTAATGCATCTGGTTGGGGGCAATCATCACAAGTTACCTTACTGATTGGATCTCCTCACACTGGACAAGGGGTCTCTCATCCATCCCCACGTGTCCACTCTGCAACTAACTTTGTGGGTGATAGGGTTTTGATCTCTTTTGAGCACTTCTTTTCTGAGAACGTGCTCAGGGTTTTTCAAGATGTAGCAAGGAAACTCAACCAGAAAATCTTATGTCCAAATGGAAAAGATTTTCAGTCTGGTGCCATCCTCATTACCAGGACTATTTTTCATTGGGGGAGGGGGTCCCTCTTGTCCTTATTTGAGTTGCTCCAGTCTGGCTTGGCCTATTCTTCTGTAAAGACTCATTTGTCAGCTATTTCTGCTTGTCTGCCCTTGAATCCTCCTTTGACTTCTTGTTTTGAGGTCAAACCATTTCTTAAAGGCGTCCTGCATATTAGGCCTCCAAGAAAACATATTCCTCCTCTTTGGAACCTTAGTTTTGTTTGGGATAAATTGACTCAGGCTCTTTTTGAGCCTGCAGATTCTGCTTCTTTGCAACATTGGACCTGTTAAACTGTTTTGTTGCTGGCTGTTACTTCTGATCAGAGGGTTTATGAGCGCCAGGCCCTTATGGCCATTCCTCCCTTTTTTTCCACAGGGAGAGTGTCCCTTTGTACTAATCCTTCTTTTATGCTCAAAGTAGTAAATGAGTTGTCTGTGAATCAGTTGGTACAACTGCCTTCTTTTTTCCCTTCTCCTCAGTCTGCTAGTGAGAGGGTCCTGCATACCTTGGATATGCATATACAGCTCAGGTAGTATTTGGATAAAACTAGGGCTATTCATAAGTGTGATCATTTTTGGTTTCCTTTCATCCCAGGATATTGGGTTTGGCTGTTTCTAAGCAAACTATCTCCTCCTGGATATCGAAGGCTATTTCCTTTTGTTATTCTTTTCATGGTAAATCTCTGCATACTTCTGTTAGAGCTCATTTCACTAGGCCTGTTGCCTTCTTCACGGGGTTGGACACCAATTCCATCCTTGAAGCTGCTACTTGGTCTTCATACCTTTACTAAGCAATATACATTGGATATGGTTTCTAGGGCCAGAGCAGGTTTTGCTGAAACCATTTTATGTGGGTTTGTTGAGGGCTCTTTTCAGCCTTCCACCTCCCATTCTGTTTTTTGAGCTTTTCAACTCTCCTTTCTATGTAGACTACAGCAACAGTGATTTAGAAGGACATAGAAGAGTTGTGTAAAATTTTATCATAACAGTAGATGTCCTTCTCTTCACTGTTGCAATATTCGCCCCCTCCCTCCCTCCAACCTCCCTCTTGTTTGTTCTCCATTTTTTTCCTTCTGGATGTGCATGGACTCCTTTGTCCTGTGGAGACTGTTCTCTTCTGTGGCAATTCACGTCTAGGTAGATGTTCTTTGTTTCTCACTGCTGCAGTCTTCACCATTGCGTTATCCATGCTGTGGTAGCCCTCAGTCTGTCCGAATACCAGAGTCAAGGTTTTGTGCGTCAGCTGCTGTCACTTGCTGGATGACGTCAGGTCGTCTGAGCTATAAAGGAGAGCAGGCGATGCCATTACCTCAGTCTTTCTTGCCGTGGAGCCCGTAGCAGAAGCAATTCGCAACAGTGCCAGTCGGCTGTTTACAGATTTCAAACTTCAGCTGAAAACGTCTAAAGCTAAGTACCCCGTTGGGGATACTTCCTTTTTCTTGCACTAACCGATGTCCGAAAAAGTCAATAACTGTCTCGCCTGTGGAAAGCAAATACCACACCGAGGCTTCCATTCTTAGTGCGTCACTTGCTTAGGCCCAGATCACGACTTACCCCACTGTCAGTTCTGTGCCCTCTTTAATGCTAGAACTATTCATCGTAGAGCTCTGTTTTTAGCTATTTTCATCTTCTGTCTCTGATTACCGATATGGCATCCGTCAGTCAGCAAACCGCAGATCTTCCAAATAAACATAAGGATAGAGACAGACCGCATAAGGCCAAGCTTTCCGACGACTCCACCGCTAAACAGGTTGTCAGTTCTTCGGAATTCAGTGAGATGCTGTCACAGCCCCTGATGCCCGACTCGATTACTTCACAGGCCTCTACTGAGATGCTTTCAGAATAATGTATGCCACAGGTGTCTGCATTGTCTAACGAGCCTTCGGCTGTCTCACCCTTGGTTGGGTTCATAGCCGCTAAGCAGGCACTGGCTTCCGAGGATACCGCTCGCACTTCGGATTTCACTTCAAGGCCTTCGCCCTCTCTTCTGACTAACACACCAACGGCACTGAGGGATACCCTTCAGGCCAGACTTAGACACACTCCAAAGAAAACAGCAAAAAAGTCTCCATTCCACTGCTCCTCCCCTTCCTCAAACTAGAATGCTTAAAGTGGCGGAGGATCTCATCACTTTCATCCGGAGTAATCAGGCCACTTCAGCCAACAGGAGAAGGAAACCTTCTCCAGACATCCAATCGGATTTTGACTCAGAGAGATCTGACTCCTCTATTTTTGAAGAGGAAAATCCTCTTACTGTCTATGAAAACTCAGATGCAGAGGAATCTATTCCTTCTGCATCACCTCTGAAGGACTTTTCCTTTGGGGAAACCCTCTACACCCTCAGGGAACACTTCCAATGGGAATCAACAGATTTCCCTCAATCCAAGAAAAGACTAAGAGAGTTTCTGGACCTACCTCAGCATAGGCCTCTGGCCTACCCACCCATCTTAGAGGTGGTAGATGATTACCAAGAATGCAGTCTTACCTCTGACCCCCTTCCACCTGCCCCCAGAAAACCTGACTGTTACTACAAGGTATATACACAAACCAACACAGAGTCCTATAGCAGAAGAGGTGCAACTCGGGACTAAGGGGTTATACCTCTGCAAGGCATCCTACTCCCTCAGACAAAGAATCCAGCCTTCAGATGGGTAAAAGCATATACCTCTGCAACTTTAACTATAAGCACCTTATGTCAGTTACATGTGTTAAAATATCAACAGCACACTTTGGAACTTTTGAAACTGAAAATTTCTGCTTTACCAGATTTTGCCAATAATAGAGAGAGCAGAATTACTGCACTCTTCATCTCAGGTGGCAAAGCACTCCTTGCACTATGGATTTGACGCTGTAGAAGCTTCTAGCAGGGCAGCAGTGACATGATCTGTTATCAGAAGACATTCATGGTTGTAGGAACAACCTCTCCCTGATCATGTCAAAGCTAAAATCATGGATTCACCTCTTGACAAAGACCGCTTGTTCGGACAGAAAACAGAAGAGGTACTTAAGATGGAAGACAAATCAAAATTGATGCAGACTGTTAAAGATTTCCTTCAAGTACAACCTCCTAGGTTCAGCAGAAATTTTCCCTCTAAACACTGGTCCTTTCCTGCACCAAACAGGCAGGCACAAGGCAAAACTCGTAGGGACAGACCCACCAAGGCTCAAACTCAGGGCTAGCAAAGAACTAAACAATGCCCCCCTCTAACTCTAGAGCAGGGAGTTCAAAAACAGTCCCGTATGCTAAAAACTCTCAATGACCACCTTTCCCATCTCTGCCTGCCTCCACCACATCAAAAACTCAGAGGAAGGCTATCTCTTTGCACAGAAAATTGGAACTTTATAACAAAAGATCAGCGGGTCTTAAAAATCATTGCTCAGGGGTACACATTTAATTTCCGAGAACTACCACCTCCAAGATGGTACCCAGACCTACAAACCAGTAGGCAAAAACACTAAAACAAATACAAAACCTAAAAGCCCTAGAGGCAGTAGAACCTGTGCCTCCAGAACAAGTTGCAAAAGGATTCTATTCCAGACTATTCCTTGTTCCCAGGAAAGAGGGAACTTGAGTCCCATACTGGACCTGTCCTTTCTCAATACTTTCCTGGTAATCCCAAAATTCAAAATGCTTACCTTACAACAGCTTCCACCAATGCTGCCAAACAAAGCTTGGATGGTCACCTTAGACCTAAAGGATGTTTACCTGCACATCCCAATAAGGGAATCATGCAGAAAATTCCTGCGCTTCAGAGCAGGATCAATACACTTTCAATTCTCTGCTTTGCCATTTGGCTTATCTACTGCTCCCAGGTTATTCACCAAATATCTAGCTCCTGTCATTGCCTTTTGCAGGGAAAACAATGTACAGATTTACCCTTACCTGGACGATTGTCTCTTCCAGGCAAACTGCAAGGAACTGCTCCTGCAACACCTCTCATTTGTAAACCCCCTACTCACCATTTTGGAGTTCACTCTCAATGAAAGGAAATCAAAACAGACACCTACCAGGAAAGTCATATTTCTGGGAGCCTTATTGGACACAGAACAGCAAATGGCCTTTCTGTCCCCAGAAAAACAAAGTTTCCTACCAAAATACTTCACTACTCTGGCCGCCCATACCCAGATTTCTGCCAGGAAATTCCTGCAAGCTCTAGGGTACATGGCCTCATGCATCCTCCTGGTACCTCTGGCCAGACTGCACATGAGGAAAATTTAGTGGTACCTAAAGAACCTATGGTGTCAACACCTCAACCTCTGGACACCTCCCTACCTGTGATCCCTTCCATAAGATCAGAGTTCCTCTCTGGGCCCAGGCCTGTGCTCTGAATAAGGGACTTCCATTCACCCTCCGTCCATCAGACCAGACCATGACTACAGATGCTTCAGATGTAATCTGTAAACTGAAGCACTTAGAGCCACTAGCCACTCGAACAGACTTTATTACATAAAAAAGCACACAAAAACACCGAGAAACACTGAACTTCTCCGCATTTTATGTTAACAATGTAACTTCATCAGCTGATGAAGTTACATTGTTAATGTAAAACGCGGAGAAGAAGTTCAGCATTTCTCGGTGTTTTTGTGTGATTTTTTATGTAATAAAGTCTGTTTGAGTGGCTCGTGGCTCCAAGTGCTTCAGTTTACAGGTTGTGGTTGAGTTTTGGTGAAGAGGCACTTATTCTTTAATTGTTTGTTGGTTGAGTGCTTCAGACATAACCTGGGGCACCCACCTATAAGGCAGATGTTCTCTGGGACTCTCAAATACTACCCTTGCACATCAGCCAGAAGGAAGTGATTGCAGTGCAAAACTCTCTGGCATCCTTCAAACCCTACCTCAAACCAGGGGTTCTTCTCATAAAAACAGACAGCACCACAGTCATGTGGTACATCAACAAACAGGGAGGGACTCAATCTTACCCCCTGTGCAGACAAGCCATGAACCTGTGGCTGGCAGCCTCATCCATGGGATTACATCTTTATAACCCAATATCTTCCGGGCATCAACAACACCGTAGCAGACCACTTGAGCAGTAACCTGCTGGATCCGCATGATTGGAAAATCCACAGAGACATTTTTCTGCAAATTACCCACACGTGGGGGACCCCCCAAGTAGACCTTTTTGCCTCTCATTTAAATCACCAAGTACAGAAATTCTGGACCAGGGAGTACGATCACCTGGCCTGGAAGGTCGATGCCCTGACCTTCCCTTGGAATACCCTCTTTGTGTATGCATTCCCCTCTTCCTCTCATTCCAAAAGTATTAATCAAGATAAGGGAGGAAAAACTAAAAGCCATACTCATTGCCCCAGTTTGCCCCAGACAACATTGGTACCTCTGATACCTCACCTGCTATTCCGGGGGCAATGCTGCACCCAGACCTTCAGACACTCAGGCTTTCAGCATGGCTTATTCTACCGTAACCAACAAGGAATCTATGCTAAGCAAGCAAGTCCTTGACATCATCACAGAAGCCAGAAGGCCCAGCACCAGAGAATCCTACCCTGAAAATGGAAAAGATTCTGTTCCTGGAGCCAGTCCAAGGGGACAGACATTCATCTGCCCTCCATTCCTCTTATTCTAGATTATCTGACTGAGCTTTTTAATAAGGGTCTCTCCTTCTCCTCCATAAAGATCCATGCCTCTGCCATCTCGGCACACTTTGATATAGAACAGCCATTATTCTCCCACCCTCTTATCAAACAGTTCCTTAGAGGAGCCTCTAATATCAGGCCTCCCAGACGACAGCCCACCCCAGCCTGGTGTCTGAACTATGTTTTAGAAAAGCTTACTCTGCCCCCTTCGAGCCTACAGCATCCTCAGAATTAAAGTACCTCTCTTGGAAGACTACCCTTTCTCCTGGCTATCACTTCAGCCAGGAGAGTGTCAGAGTTTCAAGCTTTAATGACCATTGAGCCATTTATCATCTTCCATGCAGACAAGGTGAGAACCAACCCCTCCTTCATGCCAAAGGTGGTTTCGGATGTTACCCTCAACCTGGCCATCCACCTGCCCACCTTCTTCCCTAACCCTCAGAACAAGGAGGAAAGGATACTGCATTCTTTGGATGTGCACAGGCAACTCAGATTTTATCTGGATCATACAAAGACATTCAGGAAAACTGACCAGCTCTGCACTGTGCATCCAATTTTGCTACTCCTTGCATGGAAAACCACCCCCTAGGACCATCAGAACCCATTCCACTAGGGCATCTTCTATTTCCACAGCATTCCTTAGAGAGGTACCCACCAAGGACATCCTGGAAGCTGCCACATGGACTTCAGTCCACACCTTCACCAAGCATTACCATCTGAATCTATTCTCAAAAGCCAGGGCTGGGTTTGCCTCTGCAATTCTGCAGGGCATGCTCTCCCAATCTTAAGTTTCTATTCAACCTTCCACCCTTCTCCTCAGCTTTGGGAATCTTCCCATTGGTGAAGACTGCAACAGTGAGAAACGAAGAACATAGTAACAGTTGTGTGCACTTACCATAAATGTAGATGTTTGAGTGTTCTCACAGCTGCAGTCATGCTTGCCCTCCCTCCTTCCCCCTGATGTCTGCTGTCCGCTGTCCTTAGAGAGCGACATATTTCTGTGAGGGTCTCTTACACCAGGACTACTAATAATTATTAAAATTGGACTTCTTTGGTTGGTTAAGGCAAGAAAACCGTGGTAATGGCATCGCCTGCTCTCCTTTATAGCTCGGACGACCTGACATCACCCAGCAAGCGACAGCACCTGATGCACAAAACCCTGACTCTGGTATTCGGACCAGCTGAGGGCTACCACAGCATGGATAACCCAATGGTGAAGACTGCAGCAGTGAGAACACTCAAACATCTACATTTATGGTAAGTGTACACAACTGTACTTTGCATCCGTATGTCCCTTTTATGCCCTACGTGCTGTGTAGGGAGCAGAAATATGGCATACAGCACATACAAGATCTTTTTTTAGGCTTTTGTATACTGGCCGAGCATTGGGTTACCCTGGGAGGCACACCCCTTCTATGTAGAATACTGCAACACTGATGAGAAGGACATCTAATGTTATGGTAAGATTTTACACAACTGTAGTTTCCTGAAATCCCAGTGGTTCTTTCCCGACACTTCTGGGGACAGACCCCTCGAAACAGAAGGGGATGGTTCTAACAATGGACATCGCCCACAAAACAGAAGTGGCCCGCAGAATCAAGGTTTCAGAGGCCCTTTCACCGAGAGGCCTTATCAACATTTATGAAGTATTGCCTGACTACGTTTCCCTGGAGGCAGTCGGGGGGGGGGGACACTTATCCCTGTCCCTGCACCTGCACCTAGAAGCCTGGATGTCCATCACAAACAACAGATGGGTGCAAAGGATAATGACCATAGACTATTACATTCACAAATGAGATGAGCAGCACACAAAAAAATGCAAAAACATCTAAAGAAGCGAGTCATCCAAGAGGTCTTACCAGATCAATGAAGATCCGGAATTGGCTCAAGATTCTTTTAGTACCAAAAAAAGACCACAGAGCTCAGTCATCTCAATCAATATGTCAGACAGTCAAAGTTCTGGATTGTGACAGGTCAGCCCATTTTCCCAGTCCTGAGTTTGAACAGTTTGGGTTGGATGTGCTTAGTAGACCTGTAGGATGCTTACTACCATATCAAGATGGACAGCTGATACAGAAGGTATCTCCATTTCTGTCTGGGAACCAGTCATTTCCAGTTCAGAGCCTTGCCCTTTGGTCTCACTTTATCCCCACTAGGTGTTCAGCAAATGTATGGCAGTGGTAGCACCATATTTCAGGCTACAAGGGTCCAGAATGCTCCCATATCTGGACAACTGTCTCATTTCTGCCTCTACCAGGAATCTACTTATCCAAGTGAGAGATTTCTTACTGCAAGCTTGTTTGAAGCTGGTTATCACAGTCAGTCCAGACAACTCCAAATGTTGCTCTGTGCAAGTGATAGAGTTCACTGAGGGACTTTTGGACACAATCCTTCAGACGACAAAACTTCCACAAGGGTATCAACACTTTGCAAGTATGCTGAAATTATCATTTCATCACAACAACCAGTGGCAAGAATGGTCCTCTGCTTAATGGGTTCGATGGCAGCCTCCATCACCTTACTCCCTCTTGCCAGATGCCACTTTAGAGTACTGCAGTGGACCCTAGCAGTGTAGTTGTGTATCCAGTGACAACCATTGCCTTTCCCAGCATGTCTTACAAACATTTGCAGGACTTGCATCCTCTGATGGCTTGAATCCTCTGTAGTATTACAAGATCGCCCATTTGTCTTTCCCCAACCCAAAGCCACAGTGACCACTAATGCATCCCTCTTAGTGTGGGGGAAGGGGCACTACAGGAGAAAGACGGTCAATGGCACATAGTCCCCTTCCAAGGCTAATCTCCATATCAACATTCTAGAGATGAGGGCAGTCTTTCTTATATTGCAGGCCTTTCAGGACTCCCTCCCTCAAAGACTGATATCTTTTCAAACCAACAACATGTTTGTAGCCTGGTACATCAACAAGCAAGTGGAACCCACTCTTACCTGTTATGTCAAGATGCCATGAGGGTTTGGCAATGACCAGTATCTTCCTAATGCTTTCTTATAACAATGCACATTCCAAGGGAGGTCTAATGTTCTAGTGGACAGCTTCAACAGATCCATCCTTCTGCCTCACTAGTGGTTCCTCAATCAAAAGGTGGTGGAACAGATTTTCTTCCACTATTGCCAACTGTGCCGCATATTATTTTTGCTTCTCCCCAAAACAACAAATGCAGCAGATTCTTTGTCTTGATCCCCCTGGAGGAGTGGATACCCAGGTTTCCTCTTATCCACACGTGGCCTCACGGTCTCCTCTATGCCTTTCCTCTGACACTTCTCATCTCAAATTTTTTTCAGAAAGCACTAGAGAGAAAATCCTCATTACCTCCTTTTGGCCTTGACAAGTTTGGTTTCCCCTACTTATGGCCTCATCTGAAACGCACTCCATGGGTGCTGGACCCTAGTCCAGATTTCATTTCTCAACCTTCCAGCCTGCCTCTTCCGGACATTCAAGCCGTCAGGTTAATCACTTAGCTTCTTCACTTCCAGTAATGGCTAGTCAGTCCAAGCTTTTTTCCCAAGTTTCCATATTCTTACTTTTTCACAGAGACTGTCTTTGAGGAAGATTTACAAAAGCAAATGCAAAGGTTCTCTGCTTGGACTATGGAAGGAAATTTAGACCAATTTTCAGCACTGCTTCCAGCTGTCTTGGACTTTCTAGCCTGTCTTTTCAGAATGGTGCCAGCTATCCCACTGTCAAAGTCCAGTTATCAGCTGTTTCCAGTTTCCACATTGGAGAAAATCAGCCCCCAGCTGCTTCTCTTAAATTATCTAAGGTCTTTCTGAGGGGACCCTGTCTTTTGAAGCTTCCACTTAGAGATCCTACCTCTCCTCAGAATATTACTGTTCTCCTTCAAGCACTGACTTAACCACCGTTTGAACCTGCAGCCCAGGTTGAACTTCAGTTCCTTACATGGAAAACTGCTTTTGTTGGCAGTTACTTCTGCAAAGAGGGTGTCAGAACTTTTGGTCCTTTCATGTAAACCTCCATGCCTTATTTTTCATAGGGACAGAGTTTCCCTCTGAACCAATACCTCCTTTTTACCAAAGGAGTTACCAAAACAAACTTAAATTAAAACATTAATCTGCCGGTTTTCTTCTTGAAATTTCCCAACAGAGGAAAATACATGCTGTATGTATTGGATGTTCATAAGCAGCTTCAATTTTGCATTCACCATACAAAATCATTCAGACAGGAGTTTATTGCAAGCTTTCTATCTCACAGAGCAGAAATCCATAGTAGATGACTGATTAGGTTATTGTATTCCTCAGTAGAATATGTTAGATAATTCTGACAGACAGCGGTGGGGCTTTTTCTTTGACTGATTCTCAAGTCCATAACTCTGATTCAGAGTAAAGTTTGTCCTCCCAACTCCATTTGAGCAATTTTCCTTTTCTAAGACTACTTCCAGGATGAATAATGTATTTTATTAGGAACAAGTGGATGTTCCCCCTAAACTGAGGACATATAATATGCTGCAACTTGATTTATTTATTTAGTGTGATGTTATCCTATCTCGCATTTATACTGCACTGGGTTCGGAACCGGTCTTCGGTTCCAACTCAGCCGTTTACAAAAGCTGGAGTTCTTCAAGTAGCTTGTGGCTTACACCCTATCCCATGATGCACTAGGGAATTCCCCAAATCTCATTTGACACTAAACAGATCGGGTGCTTCAACTGGCTGTGGCTAAGTGTTTTATTAAATACTTATTTATTACAGGAAAATAATCATTTTTTCTTCTATTGGGTTTAAAAATGTAGTTTTCTAACTTTTCTATATATAACGAACTTATTATGCTGTTAATTCTTCATTGCTGTTATCTGTGTCCATCATTTATTTTAAGGCCTAATTTCCCTTTTCCTCACCAGCTTTTGTGTGCGATGTAGTTTCTTTTTAACTGTTGGATACATAGTTTAAATTAGACAGTGTATTAGTAGTTAAGTAGAAAGTTGGATTAGCTGTTTGTTTTTTCTTGCTATCCAGTGACTGACGTTCATGAGTGTGCTGTGAGTTATAGATGACTGTTTTTAATGTGCCATTTTGCATTTTGCTGATCACGTTAATCTCATCATGACTTCCATCATCAAGCTGACTGCCATCTCAGGGGTGCATGATGAGTCAGCCCTCTGTTACCTGTTACAGGTAGACGAGTTTAGATTTCTTTTGGATTGTGGCTGGGATGGAAGCTTCAGCATGGAATTTATTGAAGCTCTAAAAAGGTAATATTCAACAAAGTGATGCAATATTTTGTAAGCATATAGTAACTGTAGTACTTGTTTTTAGCAGATCATTTTATGCCGGTTAAACTATGTGAAACAAATACTTGAGGTTGGGCAGACAGTTTTATCCCATTTATTACTCTGTTGTATGCAGCTATTCATGTTGAGTATCTGATACCTGGATGGGCTTTCTCTAATGTTATTGTCCTGTATTTTTCCCTAGAAGTGACGTGGTTAAATAAAAGTAGGTTTAGCCATTTTCTATTTCTTGTTTGTTAACTGGGTAAGTGAACACAGGGTCTCTTCAGTCGGAACTCAGCTACAAAGGAAATGGGAAATGCATTGTATATGGACAGTTCAGAGTAATGGTTTTAGGATGTGGAAGAAGCTGGGGAACTGGGAGAGAAATAACCCACTGACACAGGGAGACGCATGCATACTCCACTTAACAGTGTACAGGTGTCAAGAATGAACCCTAGACCCTGGATATGAGGTGTAAACCTTGATCGCTGAACCACTGCAATGCCCATACTGTGGGAAATTAAAAGAAAAGAACAATATGTAAACATTAATATGTTTTATTTTAAGCAGAACCAGAAGTCATTGTTCCACTGAATTCAGCAATCTTCAGACCAATCGCTGAGTGCAATGTCCCCTTTGGTATGTACCTAACCAGGCATGTCCAACAATTGGAACGTCCACAGAGGTTTCTCACTAAAAGAATACAGGGAGTAAATAATATGTTCTATGCAGGCCTATCCCTGTATTCTGTCTTTTACAGGCTTTTGAGGGAAGATCGATGCCAGACATACAGGGCATTGTCAGACCCCACTCTGATGGACCTCCTGCAGATCCATAAAACAAACGGTACCAGAATTAACTATTCTAAAGTCTTATACCTTGCCTGTGATATAAGGACCTCCTGGAGAGAGAGGTATGTATCCCAGAGACTACCCCATCTATGGAACAGGCTCCCCATCCATGTGAAGCAGAGTTCCTCCCTACCCCAATTCAAGTGCAATTTGGACAATTGGATGGGAAACTGGAAATTCATCCCTGGTTTGGCACCTATGTCTAATGGAAACAACCTGTAAATGATTCATCTCACAGGCCTATGCTTACACTTATCAAAGGCATCAGAACTTGTCAAAGATTTGGCATGCATGGCTAGACTTAAAAAGGCCCTTGTGGTCGTTAGCCTAGTAAACACCTAAAACACCTATATAGATTTTCTTTATTATCTGTAAAATAATAATACTAATAATAACATAGAGAGAGAGGATTATTTTTTCTAGTTTTCTGTCAGCCTGTTTGAATTAGAGGGCTTTTTTCCATCATAAATATATTAGTTTGGTGTGCTGTGTTTACTGTGTTCACTAAACTGCAAGCAAGCTCATTTTAGTTAGAGAGCAGCTTAGCCCATTTTAGTTAGAGGGCTTTTTTTCCATTTGTTTGTTTCCCTATTTAGAGATTTTTTTGGGGTGGGCTGTGTTCATTATTGTTAGTGTAGTATAAATTCTGCTATGTCTAAGCAACCAAAAGATACCAAACCTTTGAGATTTGAAAAGTGCACTAAGTACACTCAGAAGATGTCTATTACAGATGGTCATACAGTGTGTGTGTATGTGTACTGCCTTGGAGCAGTACACTTACAAGAGTCTTGCTCTATTTTATTTATTATTTATTTTTTTTATTTATTTATTTTACATGTTGTGACCCGTTAGTCAACTGGATACATATCCATTTTCAGAGTGGAGACCAGAAAAAAGCAAAAGCACACAGGATAAAAAAAAAAAATATAAAATATAAAATAACATAAGCTAAGGAATTTGAGACAGGCAACATTAAAAAAACAAAAAATATAACAGTAGGTAAAAAAAAATTAAATTAGTAAGTTAAGAAGGTAGTAAAGATGAGTAAATTGGGAATAATAAGTGGACCAGTAGGGGGAGGGCTGGATGGGGCCATGGTACGGGTTGATTGGGGAGCTATTTAGAGCTTGTCTGATTGAGATAGCCATCATAGCCATTGAGATTAATAGAGTCTTAGAGTTGTTGTAATTGGTGGAGAGTTGGGTATAAGTCTAAGGTTGTTGGGAGAGCCAGTTTTTTTTGCCAATGGAATTGGCAGTTAGTAGTGCACCACCACCACCACTTGATTAGTTAATACTTATACTTGAATGTTTTTTTTACTAATGGGTTGAGGGATTGAGGGGCAAGGAGTAAGTATTATTGTTCAGTGAGGGAGTTTTTTCCAGGGTGTTTTTATGATTTTGAATGCCTCTGTAAGTTTGAATAGCCATTTTAGGGTGTTAGCAGCCAGCAGGGAGTCCCCAGTGTTTTTAGAGGTGTAGTTGTAGGCAGTCCCTAGGTAGTTGATTATGAATCTAGCTATGTGGTTATAGGGAGTGGATAGGGGAATTAAGCTCAGGAGGTGGGGGAAGGAGGCAATGGTTGAGGCATAGAGGGGTGGCAAATTGTGGGGTATATTTGGTGTGGGGGTTTGCAGTTTTGTTTTTATACAAATTTTTACATGGATGTTTAATTTAGTTTAGGCTTTAATTTGTCGTAATGGTTGGGTTTTGGTCAATGGTCAGTTAAATTTTGGGTGGTCAATTGTGGGATCCATGAAAGGTTAGGTGACAGTGAGGGAAGTTATTTAAACAAACACGAAGGAAGGGGGGTAGAACAGGGTAGGGGGCGAGGGGGGGGGGATGGGGAGTAATATGGGAGAAGAATTTTTTTAGAGGGTAGAATAGGAGCAATTTGGTTTTAATTAGATCTGAGGAGAGTTTTTGAGGTTTGAGAAGCAGTTTTGGTGAGTTGTGGTTTGTTTTTGATAGAGGTAGGTGGGAGTGGTAGGAGGAAAGTATAGTGCATATAGTATATTAGGGGGACAATTAGAGTATGCAGGTAGCTTTGAAGAGACGGAGAAAAGATGGAATTAAGAATTAGGCCAAGAAGTGGGGGGACACTGATTTTCTGTTTGTTTTCTCTGCCGCTCCTGAAATGGTCTGAAACCTTGTTATTTACTGTTTTCTGCTACAAAGGGAAGAGTATAACAGTTTTATCAAGGAAAATATTTTGAAGTATGGTGATTGGAATTGAAGTTTGAGGGGTCATGAGGTGGAGTGGTGTAGAGGAAGTTATGGCCTTGCAAGGTTTTGGATAGGAGGTTAAAGTAAGAAGGAAGGAGGTTAGGTGGGTTGTGTTGGGGTGGGGAAAAATTTTGGGTGTTGGAGTGATGCTTGCTTGATATAGAGGTGGGTGATGAGTTGGGAGTGGATGTTGCGTGGGATATTTATAATGTTGATTGTTAGATTGGTGGAATAGAGGCTTTAGTGGGATTTTAATGATATTCCTGATGGGAGGGAATTATGCTATGGATAATTGAGGTTTGTGGAGAGGTGGCTTGAATTAAGTCAGATACAGGGGAAGGTTTGGTTAAGGGGCAGTTGGAGGTTGGAATACAGGGTAGGTGGGCTAGGGTTTTTAAAGTAAGGGCAGGGGGGTTTAGGAGTTGGGTAAATTAGGAGTGGGTAGTAAAGTGAGTTTTGGTTGAAGGTGGGTTGTTTGTGTGGGGTAGGTAGTTGGGGGGAGGGTTTAGTTTGGTGGAGGTGGCTGGAGGGGGTAGGATTCTATGTGGGGAAGTGTTTGTGCAAGTGGGAGGATGGATTGGTCTGGCAGAGAATCAGATGGAGATTATTTGGATATTTTGGAGGTGATTGAGTGATTGAGGAGGATTGTCTTGTGTTTGAGAGTTTTGCTGTGTTTGTGAGGGGAATTGTTTGAGTTTTTTTTGAGGAGGGTTTTGATGAAACTTGATGTGCACCAAAGTTAGTTTTTGGAGTTTCTACTTGTTAGCTTTGGTTGAGTTTCTAAGCTGAAAGAATTTAGAAGTTTTATTTAGGTTTTAGAATTTAGTGAGAGAAAAGTCTATAATCTAAGTTAGTTTTTTGGAGTTAGTGACAGGCCTGGAGAGGAGGGTCACGTATGATCTGGACCTAAAATAAGGGCTTTCTGGGGAAAAAGGGAGTGGGTTAGGTTTGAATTCTTTGGTTTTTAAGGGAGGGTTGCTGACCAATCTTATATGAAGAGGAAGGTAGGGGGTTTTTATCTGGTGAGGGTACAAGGTCGTGTGAGTAAGTTTAATAATAATGTGAGTGGAGAGGTTTAGTATGAGGTTTAGGAAAGGAGGGATTGAAAAAGTGATTTATTTTTCTGCTAAAAGAGTGGTTAGGGTGATCCATCCTAGTTTGTTGGTGTTTGATTGAGTTAAAAGGATTGAAGTGTTAGGGAGAAGATCTCCTAAAATAATGGTTATTGGGGGTTGGAGTTCAGGTTTCTGCAGTGAGGAGAGAATAATCTCTCAATAATGGGCAAGTGATTGAGAGAGTGAGGGGAGTAGGGATAGGATACTGAGATGGTTTCAAATTGGCCTAGGAGTGGAGCACCCCTGGTATTAGATTTATGAGTTCTTTGTCAGAAAAGGATGGTTCAAGGATTCAGGAGGAGAGATATATGACCCAAGAGATTTGAGTTTTTTTTAGGTTCCTTAGGATAATTGAGGGCAGGGGGATGACTTCTCATGGTTGACTTTTTGGTTAATTCCAGGTTTGAGCCTGACATGCCATTCATTCAGTTCTAGGGTTCTTCTTGAATGAAAGAACAAACTGATTTTCAAAGTATTGTTGAAAACTTCCTTTTCTGATGCCTTAGAAGAAGGTCAAAGCCCAAAAGGATAGACCTCTTCCCCTTCTCAGAAATCTGACAGATCTGGCAAAAGATCCTCTTCAACTTCCTGAGATCAATCAGAACCTTCAAAGAAGTTGCCAAAAGTTTCTGTTTCAGAACCAAAATCTGTCGGGCCCAAGAGACCATCTACCTCGGCTCCTCCTAGATCGGAACTGTTGGTACTTCAGGGTCAGAGCCGGTCCCCAGAACTGGAACCAGTTTCTTCGACCCTACGATCTCCAGTCTTACAGGCTGCAAAATCCCCGCTTGATCCTCCAGGAGCCTTGCTGATGACAATGTGGATCGCGTGGTGTGGAGACTTTTGAGGACACCGGCGCAAGTGAAACTGTTATCTGAGCTGACCCATAGGGTTTTGGAACCGACTCAACCTGCATTGCCACTGTTGATTCCTCTTCCAAACTGATTTGGAGTTTTGGAGCCGGAATGCATGGAACCAATAGTAGCGGAACCATCAGAACCGTGACCTGTTCCAAGATCTTCGGCCCCATCTTCACCTTCAACTTCCTCAGTGGCATCTGAGCTCGAGGAGTGTAGGAGCTGACGCTCTCCAGTCTGGTCTGGGGTGGGGTGGGGGGGACAGTCGGATCGGATGTTTGTTGGATCCGAACTTGCCTCATGGGGCTTCGGTGTGGGTGAGCTCGGCTCCTACATCAGCTTTGCAGCCAGCCCCTTTGGTACCAGGGTGTCTTCTGGTTCTTAAGAGCCAGGAACAACCTTGGATCATGGTGGGGGGGGCCTTCAAGATGATGAGGACAGCTCTGTCCCCATGGGCACCTCCACTCTCAGATCCATTCATTCCTCCCCCAAAGGCACCAGTGTCTGTCTCAACACAACCGTATCCACACAGACGTGGAGACACAAAGCCTCAGGACGCCCCATCGGGTGAGCCCCTTTCTTACGAGACCTCTCCAGAATACCCTTCTGAAGAGGTCCCTCAAAGAGATTATGCAAGAGGAAGCATTTGGACTCCCCAGAGAAGTCAGTCATATCAGACATAGACCTCAATGACATGGAATGGTCCCCACGGTCACCCTCTGAGGATGTCTCCTTTGCAGACATCCTAGAAATACTTAAGCAGAGAAGTGGCTGGAAGCCCATAAACTCTTCTGAAGGGGAGTCTGTTTACCTGCAGACCTTTGGGTCTCGCCATTCGGCCACTTAGGTGTTTGTGCCTTCCGATGAACTTATGGACCTAGTTTGTCAAAAGGTGTGGGAAACTCCAGATTCAGTGGAGTCCGTCCCTCGGAGACCAAATAAATTTATCACATCCCCTGAGGATAAAACCTTTCTTACAAAGGGTGGCCCAGTAGATGCTATGGTGGTGGCAGTGGCCACAAAAAAGGAACTGTAAGAAACATGCTTGTCTATCCACCCTCCAGACAGAGAGTCTCGGACAATAGACAGATACAGAAAGTGCACCTTTTCTTCAGTGACCTTTACACTCAGGTCCCTGAATTATCTCACACATTTTACCAGACTACAGAGAGATCTCCTGAAGGAGCAAGGAGATGCTCTCCAAGGTTCTGTAGCTGTGGGGGTATCGGATAAGGTTACCTCCCAGCTCTCCACCTTAAATTCTGTAGTAAACTCCTCCGTGAGGCTCATTTTCTATGCAGCTGATGGAGTAAGTACGGCAGCGAGTTCAGGTATTGCTCTAAGGAGGCATTCATGGATGCACTTGTGTAACTTTGCAGAGCCCTTCAAGTCTACCTTTAATGCCCCCTTTGATGGCTCATTATTATTTGGGCTAAAAGTGAAAGGCACACTAACCAGGTTTTAGCAAGAAGGAAAGGCTCTCTCTTCTGTAGGGGTCCGTTTTTCCTACCTTCTAGACCATATCCAAAAGGTCAAAAAGGGGGGAAAATGTGGTTCTGGAAATTCCAGAGAGCCTTTCAAGACATGCGTGGTGATTCTTCCCCCAGGGGCAGGGGGGAAGCAGTAATGGAAGACGGCGGCCACGAGGCAGAGGGGGTCCGCAGAACCAGGGCGACAGGGAATCCTTCCTTGGCAGGCCCTTACAATGCTCCTGAAAGGAGGCCCACCTACCAACCTCTAGAGACAGTTGGCGGTCACTTATCTTTGTGCCCAGAAACCTGACAAAATATAACAAAAGACAAATGGGTACAAAGCATCGTATCCAGAGGTTATGCCATACCCTTTTCCCTTCTGGTCCCAATCATGAAAAACATCCCAGACGTTCCACCCAGTCAAATGGAACAGGCAACCACAGAAATACAAAAGTTGCTACAAAAAGAGTCATCCATACAGTCCCCGCAGTCCAAATAGGATCCAGAACTTACTCAAGCTTCTTTTTAGTTCCAAAGAAAACAGGGGACTGGAGACACATCATGGATCTCAGCAGACTTAACAAATCGGTAAGAAAGTTAAAGTTCCGGATGGTAACACTGCAGTCGATGCTCCCCTTTCTGGGAAAAGATGATTGGATGTGCTCTATAGATCTCCAGTATGCGTACTACCACATAAAAATGGACAGGCAATCCAGGAGTCATTTGCACTTATGGCTGAGAGCTAGTCACTACCAGTTTTAAACTCTGCCCTTTGGTCTCACTATAGCCCCCAGAGTGTTCACCAAATGTATGGCAGTATCATGGCTCACTTGAGGCGCTTAGGATTCCGAGTGTTTCCGTACCTAGATGACTGGCTCCTAACTGCCACCACCGAGCATCTACTAATAAGGGCAAGGAACATCACATTGAGACTCTGCTCTCATTTAGGAATCACAATAAATTATGAAAAATCTGCCTTATTGCCATCTCAACGTATCATTTTTATAGGAGCAGATTTAGATACTTCAAGAATGATAGTAAGGCTTCTGCCAGAAAGAGTAGAAACCCTTTGGCATCAGATCATCAGTCTACTCTTCAAAGAAAGTACAAGCAAAAACAGTTCTAAAAGTATTGGGGACCATGGCAGCAGCAATAAACTTGATCCCATTGGCACAGCTGCACATGAAAATTCTACAGTGGGTGCTGTTCACTCAGTGGTCCATGCAGGAAATACCCTTGTCCCACCAGATCATAATAACAGAATCTTGCAGGAAAGACCCTCGTTGGTGACTTCACTTGACTCATGTGACCATAGGTTGACCATTTGTTCTCCCACAACCTTTAGCCACAGTAACCACAGACACTTCCCAGATAGGGTGAGGGGGGGACATTATCTGGGAAAGACAGACCAGGGCACTTGGGGAGATCATGAGGCCCATTTGTACATCAGTGTCCTAGAGATGAGAGTGGTGCTCTTAGCGTTGCAAGCATCCAAGGACTCTCTTCCTCTGGGAACTATTTCAGTTCAGCCAGACATGTCAGTGGTATGGTAAGTAAACAAGGAAGGAGGAACCAGATCTTACCCCCTTTGTCGAGAGGCTCTGAGAGTATGGCAGTGGGTGACCTCCTCCCAGCATTTTCTGATGGCAGCGCATATCCCGGGGAAATCCAGCTCGATAGCGAACAAACTCAGCAGGGCTATTCTGATGCCTCACGAGTGGTCCGTAAAGCAAGAGATAGCAGAAATGATTTTCTGAAAATGGGGCCAGCCATGCTGCGCCCTTTTTGCCACACCATGAATGCCAAATGCAGTGTCTATTTTGCCCTAATCCCCCCCTCCGGGGAGTCACCAAGGGATGCACTTGTACACAATTGGCCCTCGGGTCTCCTCTATGCCTTCCCTCCCTTCCCATTGATACCCAAAGTTATTCAGAAAGCTATTGTATTGGGAAGGACCTTAATACTTATTGCCCCATACTGGCCTCGTCAAATCTGGTTCCTCTTCCTGTGGCCTCATCTTCAGGAGGAGCCTTGGAATCTGGACCCAGTTCCAGATTTTCTGACCCATCCATCGGGACTGTTCCATCCATCTCAAGTTGACAGCAAGGCTGCTCCAATTCCAAACATAGTCAGGCTATATGACCTTTCACCTTCAGTGCAGCATATTCTGATTTCTTCTCATAAAGCTTCTACGAGGAAATTATATGTTAGCAAATTGAATATATTTTCCTGCTAGGCCTTGGAAAATCATATTGACCCTTTTTCTGCCCTATACCTGCCATATTGGAGTTCTTAGCAAAGCTTTTTTATGAAGGTGAAGCTGCAGCTACTATTTGAGTTCAGTTAGCAGCGATCTCTAATTTCCATTTAGGGGAAACGGGGCCAAATGTTATGTCCCATAGGCTTTGCAAAACCTTTTTGAGGGGTACCATTCTGCTAAGGCCACCCATTAAACCACCTTTACCTCCATGGGAACTCACTTTTGTTATTATCTCATATGATTCTTCCACCCTTTGAACATGCATCATCCTGTGACCTGAAGTTCATATCCTGGAAGACAATTTTCTTAGTAGCTATAACTTTAGCTAGAAGAGTTTTTGGCGTTACAAGCACTGTCCATCAAACCCCCATATATACTATTCCACAAGGACAGTCTCTCACTCCATACAAACCCGTCCTTTTTGCCAAAAGTATGCTCAGAATCAAATCTGAACCAGTCTATAGACGTAACAGTTTTTTTCCCTAACTATGGCAATAAAGCAGAGTATATGTTACATTAACTAGATATTCATAGGCAATTATGTTTCTATTTACACAGAACGAAGGATTTAGGAAGACTGACCAGTTATTTGTCTCCCTCTCAGACCAGGAAAAAGATGCCCCAGTTGCTAAGACTACTCTTTCCAGATGGTTGTCAGATTGTATTACATTTACCTATAAATCCCAGAACAAACAGCTTCCCAACAAAGTAGGAGGTCATTCTACCAGAGCAGTGTCGATATCTCTTGCCTTTCATGCTAAACTACCTATCGAGATCATTTGTGCTGCAGCAACATGGGCAAGACCTCATACCTTTATCACTCATTACAAAATTGATTTGGTCTCCAGAGACAGGTCCTCCCTTGGATCCACTGTTCTGAAGAATATTCTCCCTTGAGCCCCCCAAGAAAGATGGTGCTAGGGACACTGTCCCAACCAGTACAGAATGAAGGTGAGATAGGACAACATCACATAAAGAAGTTATGTACTCAACATAATGTTCCATGTGTGTTGTCCATCTCGCCTTCATTCTTACATCCCACCCTCCTTCCCCCAGCCTTTGACTCCTGGAGGACCAAGAGGATTTATTTGCTGTCTAAATCTTTCTCTGACCCTCTTCTGGGCTTGTAAATTTGTAAAAATGGTATATGTATATATTAGTTTACCAGAAAACAAGATCTGGGGAATTCCCTAATGCATCATGGGATAAGGGTGTAAGTCATGAACTACTTGAAAACCTTGAGCTTTTGTAAACAGCCAAGTCAGAACTGAGGATCGGTTCTGAACCCAGTACAGAATGAAGGTGAGATGGACAACACACGTGGAACATTATGGTGAGTACATAACTTCTTTTTTATTGACATTTGATTACCAGAAAAGTCCAAATGGGAAAAAGCCCATTCTCAACAGAGGCCGGGGAGAAAAGCTACAAATTATTGCAAAACATTTTAAGAGCAATGATTTTGTGGTCTTCAAAAATAAAACAAAAACATCTACAGCTTAAATAATTACAAAAAATTAGGCATAATATAAAAAATTTGGTTAAGAATCTATACAAGGTATATGACAGTCATTTAATATTCAGAGAAGTTTAGACAATTTGCAGACAAATGAAAGATAAGTTACTCTAATGCAAATAGGAATTGCAATATGAAGTGAGGGAAAAACAGGCTTATGTTATATTTAGAGAGAAGGTCAGGGAAGAGAATTAGATAGCGGTAAGGAATTTAGTGAAGAAGGGAGAGTAAGGAGGTATAAGGAATGAAAATATGTTCTTCGTGTTTTACTGTTGCAGTTTTCATATTTGGGTTATCTGCTTGCATTAGCCCTCAGTCAGCCTGATTATCAAAGTCTTGGCTCCTGCGTTGGTTGCTGCCTCATCTTCCATGACGTCAGGTAGTCAGGGGTATAAAGCATGCAGCCGACGCCATTACATCAGTCATTCTTGCCGTGTGGTGCCCAAAGCAGAAGCAGTTTGCAAGTTCCAGTCGGCCGACTCCTGAAATTTTCTTTTTCGAATTTCAGAACAGAAGTCTTCAACTAAAGCTAAGTACCCCGTTGAGGAAACTTTTTCTTGCTCTAAACCAATGTCAGTAAAAGTCAATAATTGTATTTCTTGTGGAAAGCAAATACCTCATAAAGATTTTCATTCATACTGTATTCCTTGCCTGGGCCCTGACCACGACGTACCTTGCTGTCAGTTTTGTGCCTTATTTAAACAACGAACTATTCATCGTCGGTATATTTACGCTTCTAAATATTTTGGTACTTGGTTCAATTATCCAGATATGGCATCGGTAAGCCAGCCGACTACCGACATTCCGAAAAAAACGCAAAGATAAAGACAGAGACAGGCCGCCTAGGTCCAAAGCTGCCGACGATGCTTCTCCTAAGCTAGTCAGCAGTTCGCCGGTACTCAGTGAGGCGCTTTCGCAGCCCCTGATACCCGCTACTTCAGATTCGCAGGCCTCTACTGAGACCCATTTTGAGTATGCTGCGAGATGCTTCAACTGTGGAACCTGCGGATGTCTCTACCTTGGATGGGTCTGGAGCAGCTGTGCAGGCACCGGCTTCTGAGGGTGTATACAGGCCTACTGACTTGCATATTAAACCAACGCCATCTTCTTCTTCAAGGACTAAAATTCGATCCATGCCTGGAAAACCGACACCCAGACCACATGGTCAGGCCTTTAGGCCTAAAAAGCAAATGATAAGAATGGCTGAAGACCTTATTACTTTAATCAGGGGAAGCCAGCCTTCCCCCTCTAAGAGACCTAGGAATGAATTTAGTTATGATTCTTCTTATCAGGATTCTGAAATTTCTGTTTCTTCTGATGACCAGGATTTACCCTTATCTACCTATGAGGATTCTGATGCAGAGGACTCTGTGGATTTCTCTTTTGGTGAAACCTTGCATACTCTTAGGGAGCATTTTCACTGGGAAAGCCAGGATTACTCCGATTCTAAAAGAGGCTTAGGGATTTCTTACTGCTGCCCCAACACAGTCCTTTAGCTATCCCCACTGTACTAGACATTGTTGATGATGCCTTTACGGAGTCTAGCTTGGCCCCTGACTCCTTACCTCCTGCTCCCAGAAAGACAGATAGATATTACAGGGTTCCTGATTCTCACAGGTTCCTTTTTAAAAATCCTACTGCGGATCCTGAGACCATTTCACAGGGACCCAAGGGCATAAAAGCTACTACTACCAAAAAACCTACTTCCTCTGATAGAGATTCCAGGGCACTGGATAGATTGGGTAAGAAGGTATACACTTCTGCAACCTTGGCCATTAGGGCCTTAAATTGCCAGTTTCACATGTTAAAGTGTCAGCAGCATATTATTGGATTGCTTAAACAGAAAATTATGTTGATTCCTGACTGCGCTGAAAATAAGGATTTACAGGATTTAATGCAATCTGCTGAACAAGTTGGAAAACATACTTTGCAATGTGGTTTTGATACACTAGAGGCATCTTATAGGGCTGATGTTACTGGGTCTGTGCTTAGAAGGCATGCTTGGCTTAAGGAGCAGTCTTTGCCAGATCATGTTAAAGCTAAATTGCTGGATGCTTCCTTAAACCAGGACCGCCTGTTTGGCAACAAAGCAGAAGAAGTACTTAAAAAGATGGAGGAAAAGGCAAAATCTATACAAACTGTTAAAGATTTCCTGCAAGTGCAGCCTCCAAGATGCAGTAGGCATTGCCCCTCAAAGAAGTGGTCCTTTCCTGCCTCTTCCAGGCCTTCTCGGTCCAAACTCAGAATCAGCAGAACACTCTGCTTCAGTCCCAAGGCACGCACAGGACTAAGCAGTAGGGGAGGGCTCCCACTTCAAAAGCAGGGAGTAGTAAGACCCCCCTTATGGTAAACTGTCTCAGTGATTTCACTTTAATACTTCCAAGCCCTTCTCAACCGACTGCTTCTTTAGGGAGAAAGATTGCTCTGCAGGCAAAAAACTGGGAACTCATTACCCAGGACAAATGGGTTTTAAATATAGTTTCCCAAGGATACAGATTACACTTCCACACTTTACCAACCCCAAACAGTTGGTCAGGTCTACCTCTAAATCGGTGGGCACAGGCTCAAAAGCAAGTTCTCTCTCTCTCTTAACGATAAGGGCTATTTATACTGTCCCAGAAGAGGAAACGGGACAAGGTTTCTACTCAAGACTTTTTCTGGTACCCATAAAAGACAACTCCTGGTGTCCTATCCTGGATTTCTGTATCCTAAACACTTTTTTGGTGATCCCAAAATTCAAGATGCTAACTCTTCACCAGTTGCTTCCTATGCTAGGCAAGGATGCCTGGTTGGCAACACTGGATTTAAAGGAAGCCTACCTGCACATCGCTATCAAGGAATCTTGCAGAAGATACCTATGCTTCAAAGCAGGTTTAGTGCACTATCAGTTCTCTGCACTGCCTTTTGGCTTATCCACTGCGCCCAGGGTATTCACAAAGTGCCTAGCTCCAGTCATTGCATTTTGCAGGCATAGAAATATTAAAATATACCCATACCTGGACGATTGTCTAATTCAGACAGAAAGCCAGAACATACTATTGAATCATCTGGCGTTTGTACAAAAAGTGCTAACTTCTCTGGGGTACACCATAAACGAAAATAAATCACAGCTGGTACCCTGCCAACAAATTGTATTCCTGGGAGCAAGCTTGAACACAACTTCCCAGATGGTTTTCCTCACGCCATAGAAACAAGTTAATTTGACAGCGTACTTCAAACTAATGGCCACAAAGACCCTACTATCTGCAAAACAAATACTGCAAGCCTTGGGGTTCAAGGCCTCCTGCATTCTCCTAATTCTACATGCAAGACTGCATATGAGGAAACTACAAGGTATCTAAAAAGCCTATGGTGTCAACATGATCAGGATCTAGAAGCAGTGATTCCTATCATACCTTGCCTACAGTTAGAGTTCCTTTGGTGGGCAGAGGCCTGCCACCAAAACAAAGGACTGCCATTCATTCTACCCCCTGCTGCCCAAACCCTAACAACAGACGCATCAGACTATGCATGGGGGGCTCACCTGGCATGGAGGTGCATTCAGGGCAAATTGGAACCCAAGTCAAATGCACCTGCATATCAATCAAAAAGAAATGTTAGCTGTACAGAATGCTCTGACAGCCTTCAAGGACTACATTCTTCCAAGACAGTTAATGGTAAAGACGGACAACACCACTGTTATGTGGTACATAAACAAGCAGGGGGGAACCCACTCATACCCTCTCTGCAGACTAGCCATGGCTCTGTGGAACATGGCCTTGAGCTACCAAGTGCACCTACAGGCTCAGTTCCTGCCAGGAAAGCTAAATACACTGGCAGACGATCTAAGCAGAAATCTCATGGACCCACACAAGTGGAAACTGGAACCAAACACATTCAACATGTTGATAAACAAGTGTGAGAGCCCAGAGATAGACCTGTTTGCCTCCCCCCCCAGAACTGCCAATTGGACAAATTCTGCACAAGGACTCCCCACAAGCAAGCTTGGAAAGTGGATGCCCTGTCCTTCACCTGGAAAAATCTATCAGTTTATGTCTTTCCTTCTCTGCCTCTCCTCTCCAAGGTACTAATAAAGATCAAGCAGGACAAACCAAGGACTATACTGATTGCACCAGACTGGCCACGCCAGCGCTGGTACCCCCTCTTGCGCAGTGTGTCACTGCTGCCACCACGGCACCTGCCTCAGATGCCTACCCTGCTGTCCCAGCAGAAGGGCCAGATTCTGCACCCTCAGCTTCAAACCCTGAACCTGGCAGCCAGGCTAATTACCTGATCTCTCTGTTACCATCCCTCAGCGAACAACTGTTGAATGTCATTCTGGAGGCAAGGAGGCCTAGTACTAGAAAATCTTATGATGAAAAATGGAAAAGATTCTGTTCCTGGAACCAAACTCGGGGGATGAGCACAGCAGCGCCCAGTTTATCTCAGATTCTTCAATACTTAACTGAGATGCTTCACAAGGGTCTTTCTTTTTCCTCCATCAAAATTCGTGCTTCAGCCATTTCGGCTCATTACAACACAGAACCACCCCTCTTCTCTCATCCACTGCACAAGCAGTTCCTCAGAGGGGCCAAAAACTTAAGACCACCCAGGAGATCCCCTTCTCCAGCCTGGGACCTTAACTTTGTATTGGAAAAACTTACTCTATCTCTGAGCCAGCTGCAAATGCAGAGTTGAAATTCCTTTCTTGGAAGACAGCCTTCCTTTTAGCCATCACTTCAGCAAGAAGGGTGTCTGAGTTACAGGCCCTTATGGCAGTGGAACCTTTCATGTGGACAGGGTGTCCCTCAGGACCAATCCCTCCTTCATGCCCAAGGTAGTATCCAGTGTGTGTCTTAATCAGTCCATGCATTTGCCAAACTTCCTTTCTAATCCACAGAATAAAGGGGAACGGATACTGCACTCCTTAGATGTGCACAGACAACTTGGATTTTACTTGGACAGGACTAAACCTTTCAGAAAATCTGAACAGCTGCTGGTGGCATTTGTTGCAGGGGCAGAGGGGAAAGCCATTTCAAAGCAAACCATTTCTAAATGGATAGGCCATTGCATTCATTTCTGCTATAAGCACCATGGAAAACCTATCCTACAGGAGATAATACCACATTCAACCAGGGCTGCATCTACCCCTGCAGCCTTTCTCAGAGGTGTCCCTACCAGGGACATCCTAGAAGCTGCTACCTGGAGTTCTGTACATACTTTCACCGAGCATTACCATTTACCAATTTTCTCTAAATCCAGAGCTGGTTTTACCACTGCAGTCTTGCAAGGCGTTATAGCTGGTCCTAATGCTATCTAAATTCCTCCTCCATCCCTTAGCTTTGGGAATCTGCCCAAATGTGATGACTGCAACAGTAAAACACGAAGAACATAGTACAGTTGTGTACACTTACCATAAATGTAGATGTTCGAGTGTATTCACTGTTGCAGTCCTGGTTACCCTCCCTCCAGCCCCTGACTTCTTTTGGCTATACCTCTATTCCTTTTTTACTATGCTTAAAAGCTTTTTGGTGTATCTGCTTTTTTGTTGGAGGTACAACCTTGTATATATATATTTAATTGCTTCCCATTAGAGGGGCACCTGACATCTGGGGCAAGAAAAACTGATGTAATGGCATCGGCTGCATGCTTTATACCCCTGACTACCTGACGTCATGGAAGATGAGACAGCAACCAATGCAGGACCCAAGACTTTGATAATCAGGCCGACTGAGGGCTACTGCAAGCAGATAACCCAAATGTGATGACTGCACAGAACCAGGGCTCTCAGGAACACTTCTCGGAGAAGCCTCCTCAGCACTCCTGAAGCTCTGCCCAGCTATTCTGCCCTAGAAGGCAGTTGGTGGTCGTCTCTCCCTCCAACCACTAGCCTGGACAAGTATTACCTCAGATCCGTGGGTGTTAAACATTGTTTCCAGGGGTAACTTCATTCCCTTTTTTCATCCCCTTCCAGCTCAAACTTCTCTCCCAGACGTTCCACCCCACCAAAGGGAGTTGGCCTTTCTCGACGTTCAAGAGCTCCTTCAAAAAAGAGCCATCCAGGAGGTCCTGATAGGACCATAAGGGTCCGAAACTTACTCTCACTTCTTTTTGGTGCGCAAGGAAAATGGGCACCTACATTCCATTCTGGACCTCAGTGCGCTAAAGAAGTCGAAGTTCACTGTTCAGTCCATTCTGCCTCTTTTGTGCAAGGACGATTGGATGTGCTCAGTAGATCTCAAGGTTGCGTACTTTCACATCAAGATCGACAGACACTCCAGGGGATACCTGCGCTTTCGTATAGGGGCCAGTCATTATCAGTTCAGAGCCCTGCCCTTTGGACTCACCACAGGCCCCCAGGTCTTTACCAAATGCATGACCGTGGTGGCAGCTCATCTCTGACTACAAGATTTCCATGTCTTCCCTTACTGGATGATTGGCTTCTCATGGCCCCCACAAGGCATCAGCTCACATTGGCCATGGATTACACACTGTCTCTTTCAGGATCTAGGCATGACAATCAACCTTCCCAAATCCCATCTTGCCCAGTTTCAGAACCTGGAATTTATCAGGGTCCTTCTGGACACGGTGTCAGAGACTGCAGCACTTCCCCTATGCAGAGTCCAGATGATTCAGGACAAGGTCCATCGGTTGTTGGATCTGGAACTTCCCATAGTCCACTTCATTTTGCAAGTACTAGGTTCAATGGCGGCAGTGATCCAGTTAGTGCCTCTCACCAGATATCATATGAGAGTTCTGCAGTGGACCCAAGTGGTGCAGTGGTCAGCCCACCTTCATCCCATGTCCATGTCTGTCAGGATTTCTCAGGTATGCAGATGTCACTTCGCTTGGTGGCTCCAAGCTCAGGATCTCCTTCTAGGCAGACCCTTCTGTCTTCCCCAACCCCAGGCCATAGGGACCACAGACCCCTCCCTGTTGGGTAGGGGGGCATTATTGGGGATGGATGGTTCAAGGCACATGGTCCACCTTAGAGACCAAATTGAACATAAATGTCCTGGAGGTGAGAGCAGTCCTAACGTTGCAAGCCTTCCAGGACTTTCTCCTTCTTGGGACAGTTGCACTTCAGACAACATGGCGGTGGTCTGGTACATCAAGCAGGGGGGTAACACAGTCTTATCCCCTCTGCAGAGAGGGAATAGGCAATGTCTTCCAGGCACTTGCTTCTTGCAACATACATTCCTGGCAGTTCCAACATCTTAGCCGACAAACTCAGCAGATCTATCCTGAGTCCTCACTAGTGGTCCTTGAATCCATCAGTGGCACGTCAGATATTCGACAGTTGGGGTCTTCTTGCTGCAATGTTTTTGCCTCTCCGGACAACCACAAACTCAGCAACTACTTTGCCCTGATCCCCCAGTGGAGAAGTCACCCAGAGACGCTCTGGTACACAATTTGCCATCAGGATTTCTACACGCTTATCCCCCAACTCCCCTCATTCTCAAAGTTTTACAGAAAGCCTGTCTCCTAAAGACTTCTGTCATCCTCATTCCCCCTTCTGGCCTTATCAGCCATGGTTTTCCCTCCTTTGGCCTCATCTGAAATATCTGCCTTGGATATTCGATCCCATTCTGGATCTCATTTCCTATTCATGGGGGGCTTCTTATTCCCAATCTCCAGTCTCTTCATCTGACCGTTTGATTCCTCCAATTACAGTGACCTTTTCCAGTCCATAGGTTCATAGGTTGGTACTAGGCTATCTGCCCTAGGGCCTAGGCAAGCCTAGCCATAACAATTTCATGGATATTTCTTCCCACAATATTTACTTCTCTGGGCCCCTGTCTAGCAGGGCGACTGACATGATCTCCGGGGTGAATTTCCTATCTCCCATCCAATCATCAAGGTTCCTTTTGAAGAGGGCCAATGAGGCGCTCTGCTTGACATGTATAGGCAGTCTATTCCAGAGTATGGGGAGTCTCTGGGTCAGGAACCTATCCCTCCATCATGTTTTGTTTATTGTGATGACAAGGTTTAGATCCCTGGATCGTGTGGCTCTGAGGGATTGAGATTTCTTTAAGTGGAGCATGTCCAACAGCTCAGGGTTTGACATGGTCTTGTATGTTAAGCAGAGATCACCTCTGAGTAGACGATATACCACAGAGTATAGCTGGAGTTTTTTTAGACGGTCAGCATATGGCATCTGCTTTAGGCCTGTGATTCTTTTAGTGAGGTATTTCTGTGGCCTTTCCAGCTATTGCAGATGTCTTGTGAGGTACATACCAAATGGGACATTATACTCTATAATGGGTCTAATGAGGGATGAGTACAGTGGGACAATGACCTCCTTTTTTCTGGATGAAAAGCCCTTAGTGATGAGGTGTGCCACACAGAAGGATTTCCTGACTGTTGTGGCGATGTGGTTATCGAAAGTGAGACCACTGTTCACCTGTGTCCCTAAGTCTCTCATCACACTTTCGATGTTTAGTGTCCTGCCACCTATGTGGTAATTCATGGGTACATGTTTTTTTCCAAAGGAGATAACTATACATTTCTTGGCATTAAGCTTGAGCCCATGGCTCTGGCACCAGGCATCTGTTTCTGTAAGGCCCTTTTGTAGAATATCCACATCATTTGGGGATTCAATAATGCCTCCCAGTTTGCAGTCATCTGCAAACTTTGGTAGCCAGAGTCCCTTAGTGTTGGCCTGTACTTCAGAGAAGTAGATGCCAAACAAGAGTGGTCCCAGGACTGAACCCTGAGGTACTCCACTTGTCTGGAGCTGGATTTGGAGTCAGCTACTTTTACAGTCTGGGTTCTGTCAGTAAGCCAGTTGGCAACCCATCGAGTGATGTAGGGATTTATGCCCAGCTTAGTAAGTTTATCTATGAGTCCAGAGTGGGGGATGGTGTCAAAGGCCTTGGCGAGGTCCAGATAGGCTGTGTGGACTGCCTTACCCTCGTCCACAGCTCTGGAGACTGATTCGAAGAAGTCAGTCAGATTCAGGAGACAAGATCGGCCCTTCACAAACCCAAACTGGGTGGGGTCCAGTGTTTGAAGGTTGCCAGTGTCTTTGTTTATAAGTTCCATGATAATGCGTTCCATGCCCTTGCAGATCAGGCTTGTCAGACTGATGGGACAGTAGTTCCCGGGATCCAGGGCGGATCCTCCCTTGTGGAGCGGGATAACTGTAGCTGTGTGTCACTCAGTGGGCACGAAGCCTGAGGTGAGGCTATGATTAAACATGACACTTAGGTGAGGTGCCAGTTCATTTTGTAGTACACAGCCTGGGATGTCATCTGGTCCCATGGATGCTGTATTCTTAGCTTTGGAGATTGCGGTTTCTACCTGTGTGGCAGTGATTATCGGAATTTGGCAATCTTTTGGTATTGAGATGGGCCCTTTAGGGGGTGAGAGGGGGGTGAAGTTGGCACTAAATCGATCTGCCAGGATATTGTCAATATCCTTGGGATCAGTATATTTAATGCCATTCTGTTGTAACTCAGAGCAGATCTAAGCATTGCCATTTAGATTCTTGACATAACTATAGAATGCCTTTTGGTTGTCTTTGGAATCTTTGGCAATTTTATTTTCGTAACTAGCTTTTGAGGATTTTATGAGGGATCTCAGCTTCTTACTGAGGCTGGTGAGGGAGTTTTTTGCATCCTGGGATTTTCCTCTTTTTTGCAACAGTTTCTTCCTTCTGTTTTGCAACAGTTTCTTCCTTCTGTTGTATAGTTTGTTTATAGCAGGGGACCACCAGATTGGCTTCCTTTTTTTTGGAGAAGAGCATCTTGGTTTTATTTGGGATGGCATGATTCATGCATGAGTGGATGTGCTCGTACAGTGCCTTAGTGTAGGATTCTGCAGTCGAACTTCCAGATCCCGTCTGCGTGGATGTTGTGAAGTTTGTCACTTCTGACTTCAGTAGCTTGCAGTTGGCTTTGGAGAAGTTTTTTAAGGAGGTTTCCTTACTGGGGGGTGGGATGTGGATGTCAAGGGTGATTTACTTATGGTCAGACCTGACCAATGAGGGGGTGACCACTGGTGTGTAGCATCTATCTCCCATGTTGGTAATGACCAGGTCTAGGACACTGGAGCCCCTGGTAGAACAATGGATTAGTTGATCCAGGGCGTTGGAATTTATGAATTCCAAGAACCGTTGGGAAAAGGAGTTGGTACCCGAGTAGTTTTTCCAATTAATGGCAGGGTAGTTGAAATCACCCAGTATTAGGGTGTTTGGTTGTATCTTAATATTTTCCAGTATGTTTAAAAAGGTGTAGTGAGAATCTTGGGGCATGGTGGGGGATCTGTAGCATGCTACAATTTGGATTGCAGTCTTACCTAGTGTTAGTTGCACCTGGAGAATTTCAGATGCATTGTGTTGGACAACTAGCCTGGAGGTGTGAATATCCTTGGTGAATATGGTCACTCCTCCACCTTTAGTGTTTCTGTCCTGGTTTTGTGGCCGAAAAGTGTGGTAAGAATTGTAGCATGGTATTGCAGGGGTGCTCTCTGGAGCCTTGAACCAGGTCTCAGTTACTACACAGATATCAATGTTTTCCATTTTTAGGAGTGCCTCGAGAGAGTGCATTTTGAGGCTTAGACTTCTAGCATTGAGTAGCCTTGCCTTCAGATTTTGCATGATTGTATCTGTTATGGTGGTGGTTTTGTCCTTTGAACCTTGCCTAAAAAAGGCACTGTAGGGGTGGCAAGAGCTTTAGCCAGTAACCTGAATCCCAGGGGTGACAGGTGCAGACCATCTCTGGCAAAGCATCGTGGTTTGTCGATCATGTCTTCCCAGGCAGACAAATACTGGATCCCCTTTGAATGACACCAGAAGCTTAGCCAATTGTTGAAGTCAATCATTTTGTCCTTATACTGTGGTATCATTCTGGGCGAAGGTAGGATGCTACTCAGGGCTAGGGTCATACCTGCCTGGGTCACATGATCCAAGAGCTCTTCCATGTCTCTCTCTTGCATGTCTCTCTTCATGTAGTCCCGGGAGGTACGTCTGAAGTCATTCACTCCAACATGGACAATGACAAAGTCGTATTTGTACTTGTTGTGAAGTGACTTGAGTGCATGCGTTATGTGGCAGATCCTGGCACCCGACAGGCAGCTGACTGTAATTTTCTCCTTGTTCAGCCTGGTGAGTGGGACATCAGTGTGTCTGACTATAGAGTCACCTATGACTAAAGTGTTTGGTACATTGTCTTGCCTTAGGGGCTGTTGTTGGGTGGCACACTAGTGTTGTGAGCTATGTGTCACTTTGGTTGTGACTGGTGTTTGCGTTTCGGCTTCGGAGGTCCTTGTTGCTTGGGCAGGTTAATGTTAAGGGCCTCCACATATGTGGGTTTAGTGTTGCTATGTGTGGGTGTTGATGGTGTGGGTTTTGAAGGGCTATGAGTTGCTTGAGGTGTAATGCAGGTGTTAACCTTCTCCTCTTGACTGTCTAGCATAATCTTGGCTGGAGAGAGCTTTGCTTCCAGTTTGGCTATGTAAGTGCATCTCTCGCAGGTTGTAGTGTTGGGTGGTAGGAGGAGAGGATTGTCTGTGTACATGAGGCAGTTGCCGCATTGCCCCAGTATGCCCAGATTCACTAGGTGGACAGGAGAAATCACCGGAAGCTGACCCTTGGAGATGCCTGTTTAGGTGCTTTTTTTGTAATGTAAAGTTTAAGAGCTGTTTTCCCTTACCTTTGCAAGGTACTTTGCAATTATAGGCTGTTTAGTGCCTATGATTAATTTCTCCTTATTGACAAGGAGAGCTGAGTGCCTGTATCAGTTTCAGGCTTCCTAATGCTTTCCAGCAGGTTCTAGAGCAAGTGCTAGTCACAGGGGTTCAGATTTTAGTGCTACTACTGAGAAACCAGCTAGTTTTAAGGGAAAATTTGAAGAGCAGACTTTCTGGCACCTGGAATAGTTTAACTGTAGCCTCACACTGCTGCATGATGTGAAAAATGTGCAAACACACACGTTTTTAAGCCAGAAAGTTGAAAGGGATAGAAATCAGCCCAAAAGGCTAATAAAATTACAATTTCAGAGCTGGAAACCACTCCTCTAGCATTAGATAGGCAGTATAATGCTCACCAGTCCCACTGGTAGGCAGTAGGACTTCCCTCTACCAAAGCAAGATCTGGATAGCTCTGAGCCAGGGTTGCCAGACGTCCCTATTTGGGCGGGACTGTCCCGAGATCAGCAGCCTGATCCCGAGTCCCGCCCTGCCGGTTTAAATCCCGGCCAGCCTCCGCTTTGTTTGTTTTGATTGTCCCATACCTGGTATACGGGCCTTCTGGTGTTTAATTTTAATGTGGACCTTTTTTTTTTTTTTTTTTTTTGCCGGGTCTGCAAATCTGGCAACCCTGCTCTGAGCACAGAAAATAAAGTCCTGAGACAAGCAAAGCCTGGGATATGGACTGGTTAGAAAAGGTGGGAAACGAGCAAACAAGATAGTTTTTTTTATTTTGTGTGTTGAAACAGGCTAAACAATGCAATAATACAGTAAATAAACTCAGAAAAAGCTAACCCACTTCAGTGTGTAGTCCTAAACAGTAAATGCAATTGAAACTCTACAAAATTAGCAATTTAAAACTTGTTAAATGAAGCAAGGCAAGTGCACAACTGAAAAACGATTTAAGTGGCAGTAACACAACAGAATAAGTAGCTAGTCTACATATGCAGAGAAGTCTATATATACAGAAAAGCAGCTAAAACACACACACTTCAGATGCAGTGCAACCTAGAGCACTTGAGCTGTAGCAATATTAAGGCAATTACAGTTATAATAAATGCTCTAAAATATACTCTATATTTCCAAAATGTTTGAGAAGCAGTCAGAACACAAGGAGATTCAGGCAAAAAACATTTTTTTTTGAAAGGGAAAAAGGAGAAACAGAAGGCCTTATCAAATGTTCTCTCTGTATTGGGTAGAATGAGGTAATGACACTAGACTGGGAGGAGTGTCCCAGATCAGATTTACAGTAGGGGCGGGCAACTGCAAAGCCACCAAGTATAACAGCAAGACACCAACTGGGAGGGAAGGTGGGGACAATACTAAAGCTATTAGCCTACAGACAGTAAGCACTACAGAAAGCCACAAAATGAAAGTTTTTAAACAGATAAAGATTTGTAAAGCTACAGAATGCTTTTAACTGCAAACAAATCAGTTACCCTTGCAGATTAGTTAATAGCAATAAAATACACTCAAAAACTAAGCAGCAGGCAATAAAAGTGCTATATATAAATTGCTAGAGGTTCCCCTCTCCGGTTAAGTGCATTATTTTGGCCTCTCAGAAACTGTCTACCAAGAAGGTGTATTCCAGCAAATGGAAGAGATTTTCTTTTTGGGATAAACAATGCAATCTAGATCCCTCATCAGCTTCTGTCCCTGACATTTTGTTGTTGTTGGCCTCTCTTTTTACTTAAGGGGCCAGTTTTTCTACGATTAAACTCCAATTGGCGGCTATCTCCAACTTTCATTGGAATGAAAATCTTACCTTTTCTTCTAGACTTGGCAAAGCCTTTCTCAAAGGGATCTTTCTACTCAGACCTCCTGTCAAGGATCCCTCCCCTCCATGGGATCTCACTGTGGTGTTGCAGTCTTTGATGCAGAAACCCTTTGAGCCTCCAGCATCCTGTAATCTCAAATTCCTGTTCTCTAAGGCATCCTTTTTGGTGGCTGTTACTTTGGCCAGGAGGGTTTCTGAGTTGCAGGCTTTGTGCATCAAACTCCCTCTCAGGACCAATCCTTCTTTTGTCCCTAAAGTAGGCTCAAAGGCTAATCTTAAACAATCTGTTCAACTTCCTGTGTTCTTCCCCAATTTTTCCAATAAAGGGGAATATAAGTTGCATTGTCTGGATGTCCAGAGACAGTTACGTTTTTACCTCAAGAGAACTGAAAAATTTCAGAAATCTGATCAGCTCTTTGTTGCCTTCTCTCAGGCTAAGAAAGGTCAAACACTTTCCAAGATATCTATTTCTTGTTGGATCACCAGTTGTATTTCCTATATTTATGAAAGCAAACAGCTGCATCTTCTACCTTCTTGGCGAAACTTTCTTTTGATGTGATTTGTACTGCTGCTACTTGGTCTAACCCCCATACCTTTGTTACATATTGTAAGGTGGACTTGGTGTCCAGGAGCAGGACTTCCTTTGGTTCCTCTGTGCTCCGGCATATCCTTCTCTGAGACCTCCCAAGGTTCATAGTAGCTGGGGACTCTGACCCATCCATAATCAATAATGATACGAATAGCATCAGCTAAACAGTTATGTACTTACCATAACTTGGAATCTGTGCTGTCTGGTGTCATTATTCATGTTCCCACCCTCCTCCCCCCTCCTTTTGGTGATTTGGAAGTTACAGAGGGATGAATTTCTTAGTAGTTTTTTTTTTCATCTTTATAGGCAGTCTTCACTTCCACCTTTCTTCTATCTGGCAAACTCAGTCTGAGGGTTGTGGATAGCAAGGGATCTTGGGAAGGGGAGGGGCTTGCGCTCAGGAGCTGTCCTCTTAGTTGCCAGCTGGGATCCGGCATCAGATCCTAGACCCATCTGTGATGAATAATCACACTGGATAGCACAGATTCCAAGTTATGGTAAGTACATAACTCTTTTTTCTTCAATTTTACCAATCTGGATTTCCATATAAATGCTCAAAAATCCTCATTGATTCTCATACAGTATTGTGCTTTGAGATTTTCTTCTAGGTACATCTCTTCAAAGGCATTCATAACACAGGAAAATGTGAAGTTGTATCTGAAAACTTTGCTCACCTTCTCTAGTCAGTCTAGGACTTCATCCAAAGAATATCTCAGGATTCTAGGGATCATGGCTTCTATGATTCTCATGAGGAAAAGAAATGAGGGAGCTACATGGCTAGATTCAAGGTACACTCTGAAGAAGGGCATATATTGGGGATTTTTAGCTAGATTCAAGGTATACTTTGAAGAAGGACATACATTGGGGATTTTTTTTCTCTAGATAACTATGTAAACAATTTTAAATAAATATGTATTGCTATTCTTTATATCCTTCCTGGCAACAATACAGCTATACTGTAAGATATCCTACATTGAATATCTATAATATTTTCACAAGAAAAAATATTATTAGGATATGTGTTAGTTGGTTGGACATAAACTCTAATTCCCCTACATCTAGCATGAATTTATATCATTTCATACAACTAATTAATAGCCCCACACATTATAGCAAGACAGGAAATTGTCTATTAGACTGGATCCTAGTATTGGACCCTTGCAAATTCCACCTCAGGTACAATGTCAAAAATCCTCCCCACAGAGAATGCTGTAATTGAATTCAGTACAACTTTTCTAAATATCCTGAATAGCCTTGCACCTCCTAGAAGGAAGAGACTGTTGTAAATGGCGTCACCCACATTAACCAGAGGCAATTGCTAACCTTTTGGCTGACAGGTTCAGCTCAAATTTCTCCTCTCACTCCTCCCCACTCTTCAGTAGTCCAAAGGAAATACCACATAACACTATCCCCTCAACCATTACTAGGGAACAGGTCATCAATGCACTTTCCAAGGCCAAACACACTGCATCAATGGGACCTGATAATATCCCAGGATGTTTAATAAGTAGTCTGAAACATGACCTCTCTGGTCCACTTGAATCACTTTTCAGCTGGAGCCTTCAGTCAGGTTTTGTGCCCAAGGAATTGAAGATGACCACAGTCATTTCCTGCACAAGGGAGGTTCATCCACTGATCCAGGTAACTACAGGCCCATAAGACTTAGCAGCCTCATATGTAAGGCCGTGGAAAAAAATCACGGACATGATAAATGAAGAAAAGATAACTTGCAAACACTGGACCCATCACAGTTTGGCTTGTTTAAAGGAAGGTCATGCCAGTTAAATCTGGTGGACTTTTTTTGAGAAGGTCAACAAATCATTGGATGAAGGTAAGACTGTGCACACAGCTTACCTTGACTTAGCCAAGTATTTGATACAATACCCCACTCAGGCATTATAGATAAGCTCACTGATTTAGGTATAAACCCTTTTATCTCCTGCTGGATAGCCAGTTGACTCACTGATAGGACCTAGGAGGTCAAAAGAGGTGAAGCCACCTCCACCAAGAGGCCAGTCACTAGCAGAGTTCCCCCCAGGGCTCAGTACTGGGCCTGCTCCTTTTTGGCATCTGTTTGTCTGAAATGGAAGCATATGTTGAAGGTTTATGGCTGACTAAGTTTGTAGATGATTGCAAGCTGGGGGGATATCATTGACTCCCCTGCAGATACTAGCATTCTTCAAGAAGGTCTGTATCTGACTAACAAATGGTGCCAAAGCCATGGTCTTAAACTTAGTAGTAAGAAATGCATAATTGTACCCTTTGGGAAGTCAACCATCCCAGCTAATTACCATCTTGATAATACACCCATATGAATCGATCCACTGGTCAAGTATAGGTACGCATGTAGACAGCAGCCTTACCTTTGACAACCACGTGGCCATAGTGATGAGGAAATCCTTTTATGTTGAGCAACTTATAAGTAAGGTCGTGGCATCTAGGTCCAAATAGGTCATTACCCTGTTGTACTTTGCCCTTATCGATGAATCTAGAGTATAATGCTCCCTTTTGTATGCACCTGACCATGCATTTGCAGCAACTAGCGCGACCTAAAGGTTCTAACAAAAAGAGTACAAGGCATAACCAACCTGCCTTATGCAGAGCGCTTTAAAGCCCTTTCCCTCTACTCAGTCTCCTATAGATTGTTGAGGGGTGATTTATACCTGGCTTACAAGGCATCTGCAAACCCCACACTTACTAATCTCCTGCATATTTGTAAGTCAAAGAGTACCAGAAATACAAGGTCTAGGGACCTGAATTTTGTCTGTGACTTAAAAGAACACACTGGAGAGACAAAAGTGTCCCAGAGACTGCCCCTCCTGTGGAACAGGCTTCTCGTCCAAGTGAAGCTAAGTTCATCTATTATCCCAGTTTAAGCACAACCTAGACAAGTGGGTGGGGAATAGGAAAGTTATACTGGGCCTGGCAGCCCTGTCCCTTATGGACAGAGGTAGCTTATAAGTGCCTGGCCCTCAATGTCCTGTTTGGATACAGGACATCATTATTCTTTTGGGAAAGCTTGGCTAGGCTTAGAAAGGCCCCTGGGGTCATTAGCCTATTAACAGTCTATGAATCTATAAAAACAAATAATGCAATTTGGCCATCCAAAAAGAAAAGAATGCTAATGGAGGATAGAGAAGAAGCATGGAAAGAATGGCAAAATATCAAACACCTAATGCTTTGCAATCATATTAAAAAGCAAATAAATGAAGACAAAAATATACTATAATAACTTTCAGTATAATACTAAACACAACTCCAACATTTTGGAAATACAGTAAAGAAATCTTACATCCTGGCCAATAATTAATCCAAACCCCTCGCCCAATAATTCACCACTCAAAATTGCAAAACAGTTCAACTCTTATTTTATAGATGGCATAGCATCCCTAACCAATGATTCTTCAATGGCTAATCCCAACCCTGTCCAGCAGCCGCATATTAACTTAAACCATGCTCTTCTTCAGCTGATGACCATCCAAGTGAGTACCTAAAAATAACAGCTAATAGCATTGCCTGTCTTGTTTCGATTCTTATAAATAGGTCAGTCCAGGAATCCCACGTTCCCTCACTCTGGAAAAAGTCACATATTATCCATCTGCACAAAGGAGGAAATTCAACAGACATTAGTAACTTTAGAACAGTAGCAATCTTATCTCCCCTGGTCAAAATACTTTAAAAATGTATACAAAAATAATTGCTAGACTATCCCCTGCAAGAACTCCTATCCCCTACACAACATGACGTCCATCCTTCCCATTTTATTAGCACTGCTTTTCTAACCTATATAGGTACTGTCAATAAAGCTAGAGATAACTGCAAATGAGTCTCTTCCTTATTTCTAGACTTGTCTAAATCCTTAAACACAGTCTGGCACAGCAAACTTCTACTTCAAATGTCCTCACTATTTCTCTCTCAGACCACCATTCTGTGGTTCAAAAGCTACCGGTCCAATAGATATCAGTCAGTAAAATGGCACCCCATGCTCTCTCCATATCTCCCAGTCACCACCGGTGTAATACAAGGCTCTAGCCTTAGTCCCCGGCTCTTTACCATTTTCACCAACACCCTCTATACATCCACCCAACAGGCCACCCTAGTACAGTATGCTGAATTCAGCTCTCATTTGCACATCTGACAACCTGGTACACCTTCAAAAATTACTCAGGAAGCTTTAACAGCCACTGAAACATGGCTCCGTAACTCACAACTCGTACTTAACCCAAAATAGACCAAACCAGTATTTTTTTCCCTCTCTCGTGAAAAAAAAAACAGAATTTAAAGTCCTCTGTCTTGGTAATGTAGCCATTGAAGTCACTTCTCATAGCAAACTATTAGGGGTGATAGTGGATGATAATCTTGCATTTGACCTGCATAAACAAAATTGCACAAGAAAAACACATCAAAAACTAGGGATGCTTTACAGAGCCAAAACATTCTCACCAACCCAACTAAAACTACACTTGCACTACTTACCTCCTCCCCACTCTTCTTTATGGTGCCCCCATCCTTACTAACCTCCAGGTTTCCAAAAAGTAAAACTTGAACAATGCTGTAACAAAGTTGCTAAATTTGCAGCACATACCCCTTTCAGAACTCACCACTATATAGTACAGAAAAGCCTAAATTGGTTAGAACTGCCACATCGACTAACATATACACAACTTCTTACCACTTATAAAATTATCCGGCATCCATCTGTCTGTCCAGCAGTAAAAAATATTCTACACAACTATGTTCTCATTCGGTCATGGCGATCCAGTGAGCAAACAAGTCTGTCTGTCTACAAACATAGCATTTCTGCTGGGCATTATCTGTAGTTTTACAAGGTTGCTAAGGCCTGGACCTCTTTACCTGTATCCATCAGGTCTATACCCTCCCTCCCGTCTTTCAAAATCACTCTGAAAGATTGTTAGCTAAAACCTGGCTCTGTTCCTGCTCAAAATCAGAATAAACTATATCCCTAAATGTGAACAAGTACCTTTTCATTCCTTATACCTCCTTACTCTTCTTTCTTCACTTCCTTCCTTCCCTGACTTTCTAAGTATACTATAAGCCTGTTTTCCCTCACTTCATATTAAAGTTCCTATTTGCATTAGACTAACTTACCTTTAATTTCTCTACAAACTGTCTAAAATTTCTCTAAATATTAAATAATTGTCATATACCTTGTATAGATTCTTAACCGGTATTTTTATATTATGTCTAATTTATTATAATTATTTAAACTGCAGATGTTTTTGTTTTATTTTATTTATTTTTTGAAGATTGTAAAATTATGTTTTTAAAATGTTTTGTAATATTTTGGAGCTTTTCTCCCTGGGCCTCTGCTGAAAATGGGCTTCTACCCAGTCGGACTTTCCCAGTAATAAAATGTTAATAAATAAACAAATATACATGGAAAAGCAAAAGGATTAACCCACCATGAATGGTTGCAAGCTGAATATTCTCTTGCAGATGTCAGAGCAATAAACTAATTAGTGTAACAAAAAAATAATTAAAAACAACCAGAATAACTAGTTCAAACATAGTTAGAAATAATTTTCCCAGCAAAAAGTAAAGATTCCAGTTGTCACCCATGTAACAGGTAGCCTTACATATCAAAAGAAAAACCTCTTTTTAGAACAGTTTGAGGAAAGTCTGAAATGAAGAGGAGGATCCCTAGGTAAAAATACTGTAATGGCTGATAAATACCCCTTGCCAAAGTAGTAAACATGATGCCAACTCACAGATGTTTGTGAACTAGAGGTAATAATCCTAAATAAGGCCCTGATTATAGGAGCGGCACCAACTAGGACATCTTCTCTACCATTTCACTTAAAATTTCCTAGTAGCAGGACCTCTTTCCTCCCTTAAAACCTGCTACACATCTTCGTGAAGAATGCACCTAAAAAGTATTAGAATTTAATCATCCAGTCATTTTGTTTAAAGTTGTGGGATTGGGGCACTTTAAACTCCCCCTGTCTTGTGTGAATATATCTAGTATGTGAGGAAGCTTGTGGTAGTTGGTCCTGGCCAATTCCATGAGAAGGGAGAGCCAGTGTTGCCTGGACCAGAAGGGAGTCACCACAATAATATTTGGAGAGTCCTCCTGAAACTTCAGAGTGACCCTGAACATCATTGAAAAGGGTGGAAATGCATAAAAGCACATTCCCAACCACAGGAATGAAAATGCATCTGTTTTCCAGGCCTAAGTGAAAGGAGTCTTAGGGCTGAATTTACATTGTTACCCATTTTGAAAGAAGGCATACAGAATTATATGAGGTGTTCCCACAACTGGATTTATTGATTCAAGATTATATTAGCATGGATCTTAATCTGTGAAAGTATGTTAGTGTTAGTGTAACACTGACACCGTAAGGTGAATCCCTTTCCTGCACGGGTCAGTTTTGTTAGTCACATTCATTGTATTCGCAAACCTCAGTGTGTAATTCATTGACAAAAATAGAAAAGATCCAAGAGTTTAATAAAAGAAAATTGTAAATGTTTGTTTTTCATTAGATCACTGTTACAGTAGACTAAGCTTATGTGGGACCTCTTCATTTCAAACTTTCATCAACCCCTGCACCCTAGTGGCAGGAATGTGCAGTTAGAGCTTGTCTGATCGAAGACTGCTGGAATGGGGCTCAGTGTTTAGCTTTTAGTGGTTAATTTGTTTAAATCAGTTTGCTCATTTGCTACTGTTGTATTTAAAAAAAAAATACACTTTATGCATCACCGCTTAGCTAGGGTTAAACTATTCCCAGCGCCATAAAGTCTGCTTTTCAAATTTTCCCTTAGAACTAGCCAGTTTTTTAGTTTTAGCACTCAAATCTGTTTCTTTGAGCTCAGCACTTATTCAGAACTCATAAGCACTAAATAAGCTACAAATTACTATAGACTCAACTTTCCTCACTTATCTAGAGGAAAACAGTTTTTAGTACTTAATAAATAAGCACCTATCCAGGCATGTCTAAGGGTCAGCTCCCGGTGTTTTCTCCTGTCTACCTGATGAATCTGGGCATCTTGGGGCAATGCAGCAATTGCCTCATCTACACAGACAACCCTCTCCTCCTACCACCCAACACTACAACCTGTGAGAGATGCACTTATATAGCCAAAATGTAAGCAAAGCTCTCTTCACCCAAGACTGGACTAGACAGTCAAGAGGAGAAGGTAAACACTTGCACCACACCACACTCATCACATAGTCCCTCAAAACCTACACCATCAAAGCACACACCTAGAAACACAAAACACACACCTGCATTCACGGAGGCTCTCAATAAAAATCTGCCCAAACAACAGAGACCTCTAAAGCAGAAACGCAAGCAACCTCCACCCCCAACATAACCCAAATGACACATAGCCCACAAACTCAGCGTGCCACTCAAACACAGCCCATAAGGCATAACAACATACCCAACACTCTAGTCATAGATGACTCTGTAGTCAGGCACACTGATGTTCCACTCACCAAGCTAAACAAGGAGAAAGTTACTGTCAGCTGCCTGTCGGGTGCCAGGATCAGCCACATAACACACGCACTCAGTTCACTCCACAACAAGTAGAAGTATCCATGTTAGTGTGAATGACCTGAGATGTACCTCCCTGGACTACATGAAAAGTCACATGGAGGAGCTCTCCAATCTTGTAGCCCCGGCAGGTATGACCCTAGCCCTGAGTAGCATCCTACCATCACCCAGAATGATACCACAGTACAAGGACAAATGATTGACTTCAACAATAGGCTAAGCTTTTGGTGTCATTCTAAGGGGATCCAGTATCTCTCTGCCTGGGATGACATGGTCGACAGACCATGATGCTTTGCTAGAGATGGCCTGCACTGCACCTGTCGCCCTTGGGATTCCGAATACTGGCTAAGGCTCTTGCCACCCCTATAGTGCTTTTTTAGGCAAGGTTCAAATGATAAATTCACCACCGTAACAGGTACAAACAAGCAAAATCTGAGGGTAATGCTACTCAATGCTAGAAGTCTAAACCTTAAAATGCACTCACTCGAGGCACTCCTTAAAATGGAGAACATCGACATCTGTGCAGTGACAGAGACCTGATTCAAGGCTCCAGAGAGCACCCCTGCATTACCAGGCTGTAATTCATACCACACCTTTCAGCCACCTAACCTGGACCGAAACACTGAAGGCGGAGGTGTGTCCATATTCATTAAAGGTATCCACACCTCCAGGTTTGTTGCTCAGCATAATGCATCCGAGATTATCCAAGTGCAACTAACTTTGGGCAAGACAGCAATCCAAATTGTAGCTTGGTACAGATCCCCCACCATGCCCCAGGATTCCCCCTCCTCATTTCTTGATACACTGGAAAATATTAGGGCACACTCCAACATCCTAATAATGGGCAATTTCAACTATCCCACCATTAACTGGGAAAACTACTCATGTACCAACTCTTTTGCTCAACATTTTCTGGAATTTATAAATTCCAATGCCTTGGATCAACTTATTCACACCCCTACCAGGGGCAGCAATATCCTAGACCTGGTCATTACCAACATGGGCGACCGGTGTTCCACACCAGAGGTCAATTCCTTGTTGGTCAGATCCGACCACAAGCTAATCACCCTAGACTCCACATCCCACCCCCCCACCCCCCCATTAGGGAAACCACAGTAAAAAATGTCTTCAAAGCCAACTTCATGCTTCTTAAGACAGAAGTGGCAAACTTCACGACACCCATGCAGACGGACAATAGAGGTACGACTGCTGAATCCTACACAAATGCAGTTTATAAGCACTTACACAAGTGCATGGATCGTGCTATCCCTAACAGAACCACGATGCTATCCTCCAAAAAAAGGAAGCCAATCTGTTGGTCCCTTGCCATAAACAAACTCTACAACAGAAAAAAGAAACTGTTGCAAAAAAGAGAAATCCTATGATTGGAGGAACTCCCTGGTCAGCCTCAGTAAGAAGCTGAGATGCCTCATAAAATCCTCCAAAGCTAGTTACAAAAACAAAATCGCCACTGATTCTGAAAACAACCACAAAGCATTCTGTAGCTATCTCAAGAATCTCAATGGCAACCCTCCGGTGTGCTCGCAGTTGCAGCACAATGGCACTAAATATACAGAACCAACTGATATTGCCAACATCCTGGCAGATAGGTTCAGTGCTAACTTTTCCCCCCTCTCACCCCCTAAAGGGTCCATCTCTGTACCGGAAGAATGCAAAGTTCCTATAATCATGGCTGCATAGGTAAAAACCACACTGTCCAAAGACAAGAACAAAGTATCGATTGGGACCTGATAACATCCCAGGCTGCGTTCTACACGAACTACAGAACGAACTGGCACCCCACCTAAGTACCATGTTCAATCATAGCCTCACCTCAGGCTTTGTCCTCACTGAATGCAGCTCAGCGACAGTCATCCCACTCCATAAAGGGGTAGCTACCACGGACCCCGGGGAACTACTGCCCCATTAGCCTGACGAGCCTGATCTGCAAGGCCATGGAACGTATCATCGTGGAACTTATAAACAAAGACATTGGTAATCTCCAAACTCTGGACCCCACCCAGTTCAGGTTTGTAAAAGGCAGATCATGTCTCCTAAACCTGACAGACTTCTTTGAAGCAGTCACCAAAGCCATAGACAAGGGTAAGGTTGTTCACACAGCCTATCTAGATCTTACCATCCCCCACTCTGGAATTATAGATAAACTTACTAAACTAGGTATAAATCTCTATGTCACAAGACGTGTTGCCAACTGGCTCACTGACAGAACCCACACTGTGAAAGTAGCGGACTCCAAATCCGACTTCAGACCAGTGACAAGTGGAGTACCACAGGGTTCAGTCCTGGGTTCTCTCCTGTTTGTTATCTAGTTCTCTGAAGCACAGTCTAACACAGAAGGTCTTTGGCTAACAAAGTTCGCAGATGACTGCAAACTAGGAGCCATAATCGAAACTCCTAACCATGTGGGCATCCTACAAAAGGGCCTCACTGATATAGATACCTGGTGTCAAAGCCATGGCCTCAAGCTCAGTGCCAAAAAGTGCATTGTCATTGTCATCCCCTTTGGTAAAAACTCTGTACCCATGAACTACCACATAGGTGGTAGTCTACTTAACACCGAAAGTGTGATGAGACCTTGGGAAACAGGTGGACAGTAGTCTCACCTTTGATAATCACATCGCCACAATAGTCAGGAAATCCTTCTACATGGCACACCTCATCACAGAAGTTTTCTTATCCAGGAAAAAAAGAGGTCATTGTTCCCCTCTACTCATCACTCATTAGACCCATTATAGAGTACTACTCCGCTTTTGGTAAGTACCTCACAAGACATCTACAACAACTGGAAAGGCCACAGAAATACTTCACAAAGAGGATTACCGGCCTCAAACAGATGCCCTACACAGACAGTCTCAAAAAACTCCAGCTTTACTCCGCTGCATATCGCCTACTCAGAGGCAGTCTCTGCCTAATATACAAAGCTATGTCAAACCCAGAGCTGTTGGACATGCTCCATTTAAAGAAATCCCAATCCCTCTGAGCTACACACTGTAGGGACCTAAACCTTGCCACCACAATAAGCAGAACATACTGGAGGGATAGATTCCTGTCCAAGAGAATTCCCATACTCTGGAACAAACTACCTATCTATAGCAAACAAAGGTCCTCATTAGCACTCTTCAAGAAAAATCTTGATGATTGGATGGGAAATAAGAAATTCATCCTGGGGATCACTTCTGTGGCTCTGCTCGACAGGGGCACAGGAAAATACTTTTCTTGGGTGGCGAAAGCCAGGGTACCTTTTTGGCTGGGCTTATATAGGCCCTAGGGCCAATAGCCTAGTACCTACCTATGAACCTATGTACAGCTCAAGGAGAGCAGTGTAAACTCAGTGGCAAAACTTCATAGCTTTCTTGCCATCAGTGTTCTCCTTCTTGTAGGTTCATGTGCTTGGAGTTAGCGCTCCTCCAAGGCTGAACAGATAAGTATCTCACTAGAGAATACCTTCCATTTATTCATTTTTTGAGGAGAAAAGTTTCTTCTTATCAGAAATTTATGGTATGGTAGTAGATAGAACTGGAGTTTTTAGTAGTTGTCACAAAAATTTTACCTCAAATCTTGCATTTTTGGTCATGGTTTTGGTCATGGTTTGCTGTGGGATTGTCTTGTTAATAATTCATTTTATATTACATTTGAGCCAGTGAGAAAGAGACTACAAAACTCACTGCATATCTGAATAGCAGGAGTATTTTTGCAGTATGCAGCATGCCTGGTTGTTACTGTAATTTCATATCCCATTAACATCCTGTTGCAGTTTAGACAATCCATCCATTTCAAATCCATTACAGTCTTCATTACAGCCATCTTATTGAGCAGTGTTCATGCATGGATCACTGTTGTTAATTTTAACTTTACTGCCAGCGAAAAAAAATTCATTATTTTATTTATTTTGTATTTATTTCACATTTGTTTACTGGGAAGTTCCGACTGGACACGGGTCCATTTACAGCGGAGGCCGGGGAGAAAAGCTCCACATTGAATCATTCAAACACACAATGGTAGACATTTGTATACTAAAATACTGTAACAATGATTAACAAATAGGCATGGAAGCAATATAGACATTCAAAAAGTTTGTACATAATTAGGATTCATAAAAATATTAAATGATACTTCAGTAATAATATTGGATAGAGGTAAATTAGGTAGCATTGCTAGTCAGATTAAATTATGGATCCATGGATCTCAACGAGGCATTCTGGTACAGTGTGTGTGTGTGTGTGTGTGTGTGTGTGTGTGTGTGTGTGTGTGTGTGTGTGTGTGTGTGTGTGTGTGTGTGTGTGTGTGTGTGTGTGTGTGTGTGTGTGCACGCGTGCATCAAGGACTCTCTTGGGTAGAGTCATGTCAGACATCCAGCTATATTATCGCATGGCAGCTGACTCTTGTCTTTTTCATGAAAAAAAAAAAGATGAGGAAGTTAAAAATGTAAGCGTAGGTTTAGACAGGATGTTAATGGAGAGTAGGGAGGTAGACTCCTTTTAAAGTCAATTTAAAAATAATGCATTTCAATAATTTTGTAAGTAGTGTTGACACTGAGGGAAGTATATAAGATGATTACTTAAAACCAATGTGTAGAGTAATCCTGAAATGAAGGTAGAAAGTTGTATGGTGTATTAGAAAAATAGAAGAAGGCATTGTAAACCTCTGGATTGAGGAAGGCAGACAGAGGTGAGAGTTATCATGGGAATATTTTGAGGTGAGATTCTCCTTGTCTAAAGCAGAATGACTGAGATTTAGACAAAGAAGCTAGTTAATTGGAGGAGTCATATCATGCACCTAAGATCAATCTAGTGCAAAAGGTACAGTAAGAACATTAATACTATTGTAGATAACCCAAGTTTTAGCCACACATATAACATTCTAGAATATCAGAAACATGGACAGGTAATCGAAAATCTGAAAGTTAGATGGAAAACAGTTGAGGGTGTAGAATCTTCACTGTTAGACTTGAGGTCTGCCAAGAGTGCTGTGCTATTTGAAATCAGTATCAACAAGTGTGTGTTATGCATTAATCATTTAGGAAACTTGTCTTGGCAAATCACTCATGGAAAGTAGGAAATGAAAACTGTTAGATATGCATGGAAGAAGTAGCCAGAAGGAATACTGTACAGTTTAAAAGAGCAGTAGCTAGGAAGGGGCAAAGGGGCTTTTGCCCTGGGAACAAGTTGTTACAGGGCATGATTGGCAATGCCAGTTGTTTGGAAGTGCAGTAGTGGTATTGTCATAGTTTATTCATTACCAGCATAAGATCATTCATTCATTTAAACTGCTGTGACTATGTTTCAGTCCATAAGTGCTCTCTGTATTGCTACAGCTCAGACAGTTGGTTAATGCAGAGGAATATGAGGACAACTTTTTTTTTAACTTTGGTTTGGGGAGGGGGGGACACCAGTCTTGGGGACTACCCAGGGTGTTTGTTTACATAGCTACTACTAGCTTATATATACTATGCACTAAAATATTTTTTTTACTGTTCTTTAGAAGACTAGCACACAGCATGTGAAATATACCTCTTTTCCTTTTCACTGGTCACCTTTTGACCTGATAAGCTTGTTGTACTGTTTCCTCTGGAAGAGTTATTTTATGTAGCAAATGTTACCTGATTGCCTTTGGTATATACACAATTCATTGTATTATGCCTCTGCAATGTTAAGTACAAAATATCACAGCATCATGACTTCAACACTCTTGTATGTTGTGTCCAGTGATGATCCTTTCCTGCTTTTTATTCCTCTGGTCTTAATTGCAATATTTAGATGGTCTTATTCATTATCTAATACTGCTTTGTACTTCCTTTCTTCAGGAAAGGAAGTACAAAGCAGTATTAGCTAATGAATAAGACCACTGCGGTGGTGGTGCTGAGGTAGCGTTGTTGCCTCACAGTTAGACATTGCCTGTTCGATTCTCAGTTAGAACATCTTCTGTGTGGCGACATGCGTGAATGGGCATTCCTTTGTTGAAGGTTGTGCATTAGGCCCAGCAAGCCAGCAGGTAAAAATCTACTGCCAATCATTAGTGGACAGGAGTACCACTGTGGCGACCCCTAACCGGGAAAGGCCGAAAGACACAACAACAACAACTTCCTTTCTTCAGGAGGGCCATATCAATCAATTCTGGAATAAATATTTGGTTACTTATCCTGTCGTCTAGTTTATATTTACAGGCAGATAGTGAGTAACACTGCTTAACAGGCAGGGGAAGTTTATTACACAGATTTGAGATACTGTGTTATAAACCTGTCTCTCCATGTTTTATTTATCTGTTGGTGAAAATGGAGGTCCCTGGTTCTAGCACTGGTGGTGATACTGGGCTTGCAGAGAAACAGGAGGTACATGACAATTAAGTCTCTAATGGTATGGTAAGTGAGAGAGTTCTTTCTGCAAAGGCAGTGAAGGAGTGGATCCCATTAAAGGAAAACGTCACCCTTTCCTACAGTTCAACTCAATCCTTAGGTTGCTTTTATCCCAACAATATGGCTCCAGCATCATGTAGGTACCAGAAACCTGCTTGTGCTTTATAACACTTTCATTTCCTTGCCCTAGAATCAAAGGAAGAGAAAGCCCACCTACATTTTTTAAGCTTAACTTCTCACATACTTTGCAGACAGATTTGTCTCCGACTGCATTACATACGTCACAGACTCAGGGAAATCTGTAGTCCACCCTGTGATATCTGCTGTCAATCCTAGACAGGCAATTAATCTTGATACTATAAAAAAGACAGAAATCTGTGAGACTGTTTTGCACTGTCTATTGCAGAGAGGAGGAAAACTTAAAAGTGGTTTACAGCTGCTTCCTATGTAGCCATGTCCTTCATAGCAAAACAAAGCAATTGTATCAGTTAGGGATATAAAGGCAGTTGTTACCTATTCTGACAAATTTACATAAGCAGCATCAGAGTATTAAAATGCTAAGCTTTAAATGCTTTTTATTTATACTTCATATATTAAGGTGACTTGACTATAGTATCAAATATTTCTGTGACATCTGTTTAATATTTTTATTTTACATTGGTTGACCGGGAAAGTTCGACTGGATGCATGTCCATTTTCAGTGGAGGCCCGAGGAGAAATGCTCCACAGTAATGTCAAGAAAATTATAAGATGTATACAGAAGCATTCAAATTTATATAGATAGTAGCAGACTTAACATCAATAAGTAAGATAGTATTCAAGCTTATTTCAGATTAACATAGCTAGTACTAAAGTTAACATAAACCAGTAACAAAGAAGCATAAGCTTTCCCATAATGACATAGACTAAACATATACTTTCAGTTTTAGGTTGCGACAGTAGTAGTCCAGATTTCAGGTTTTGCTGAATTCTGGGCTGTGGTATAAGTTCATGTGTTGCCCATATCCTTACTTGGATAGGAGGAAGCTTCTCTGCTCACCAGTGAGAGTGGAGAACTTTGAGCAGCCTGTCCCTGGAGGAGTGGTCTCAGCCCAGCAACTAGTAGCTTATTGGCCGTTTTGGGCTAATTCCTATCTCTTTCAAGCTCCCTGCCTTAAAACCTGCATTTGCGGTTTTGCGCTTGTTTCAGACTCAGCACAGCTCCTCGTGGTCCTGCAGAGTGTTACAAACAGCAGAGAGACGAAAAGAGAGACTTTAAACAGATTAAGTATTTTTTTCTGCCTTTCTACTTGCGACTGCATATTCTCGCCGAAAAGCGTGTTTCTAGCTATTCTAATATCTGAAGCTTGTTTTTGCATTTTTACTGTTCCTGCACTTCTTTAAATTGTTTTTGTGTTGTTTAACTGTTGTAGGCTACACACTCAAGTGTGCTAGCCTGTTTAAAGCATTTACAGTGTTTTTCTGTTAAGTTACTGTTGTTCTGTTGACCAAAGCAAAAAAAACAAAAAAATATCCTTGTTTCCCGCCTTTTCTGAACTAGAGTAGTCCAGATTTCAGGTTTTGCTGAATTCTGGGCTGTGGTATAAGTTCCTGTGTTGCCCATATCCTTACTTGGATAGGAGGAAGCTTCTCTGTTCACCAGTGAGAGTGGGGAGCTTTGAGCAGCCTATCTGTCCCTGGAAGAGTGGTCTCAGCCCAGCAACTTATTGGCCGTTTTGGGCTAATTCCTCTCTCTTTCAAGCTGCCTGCATTAAACCCGCATTTGCAGGGTTTTGCGCACCGCACAGCGCCGTTTAAGCTGTTTTAAACTATTCCCAGCTCCACAAAGTCTGCTCTTCAATTTTTCCTTTAGAACTAGTCTAACTCTTAAAGTAAGCACTCTACTTCCCTTCTACAGCCCAGCACTTGCTCAAATACCTCAGTAAGCACTAACAAACTATAGCACTACACCCCCTTTTACTACCCAGAAGTACAAGGCTCCCTATTTGTCCATTCCGGACAATCAATAAATCAGTTTTTTAACTATCCAGGCATGTCCAAAGTGCAGTTTCAGGTATACTCTCCAGTCCAGCTGGTGAATCTGGGAATCTTGAGGCAATGTTACAATTGCCTTATGTACACAGACAACCCTCTCCTCCTTCCAACAAACTCAAATGTATGTGAGAGATGCAACTATACAGCCAAACTGCAGGCCGAGCTCTCTCAAATCAAGACTGGCACAGTCAATCAGGAGGAGAAGGAAACCACTCGCACCACACAACCAGTCACACATAGACCAATCGCATCAGCAAACATGACACACAAACTCACAAAAACATACTCGGAGACTCTAAATAAAAATCTGCCAAAGCAGCAGAGACCTCCAAAGCAGACATCCAAGCAACCACTACCCCACAACAACCTTCACGTATCACATACTTCACAAAGTCAGTGTGCCACACAAAAGCAGCCCTTAAGGCTAAATAATGCACCTAATACACTAGTAATAGGAGACTCTATTGTCAGGCACACTGACGTCCCGCTCACCAGACTGAACAAGGAGAAGGTCACTGTAAGCTGCCTGTCGGGTGCCAGGATCCACTACATAACACAAGCACTCGGGTCACTCCACAGCAGGTACAAATATGACTCTATCATTGTCCATGTTGGTGTGAATGACCTGAGATGTACCTCCCCGGACTACATGAAAAGAGACATAGAGGAGCTCTCTGATCATGTAGCCCAGGTCAGTATGACCCTGACCCTGAGTAACATCTTGCCCTCACCAAGAATGATGACAAAATGATCAATTTTAACAATTGGCTAAGCTATTGGTGTCATTCAAAGGGGATCCAGTGTCTGTCAGCCTGGGATGACATGCTCGACAAGCCACGTTGCTTTGCCAGGGATGGCTTGCACCTGTCACCCCTAGGTTTTCGAATACTGGCTAAGGCTCTTGCTACCCCCATAGTGCCTTTTTTAGGCAAGGCTCAAAAGACAAAACCACCTCCATAGACAATACCAGAAACAAAAAACTAAGTGTAATGTTACTCAGCACCAGAAGTCTAAACCTCAAGATGCACGCACTCGTGTCACTCCTCAGTATGGAGAAAATCAATATATGTGCAGTATCAGAAACCTGGTTCAAGGCTCCAGAGAACACTCCAGTACTACCAGTATTCAACTCATACCATACGTTTCGGCCCCAGAACTTGGACCGAAATACTAAAGGCGGGGGAGTATCCATCTTCATCAAGGATACCCACATCTCCAGGTTAGTGGCACTGCATGAGGCATCGGAGACCCTCCAGGTGCAACTAACATTGGGCAAAACTGCTTTTCAGTTTGTAGCCTGCTACAGATCACCCATCTTGTCTCAGAACCCCCAATCGGCATTCCTGAGAACATTGGAGAATATGAAGGTCTCACCAAACACCATGATTTTGGGGGATTTCAACTACCCAAACATTGACTGGGAAAACTACTCAAGTCTCAACTCCTTTGCCCAACGGTTCCTGGAGTTTATAAACTCAAACGCCATGGAACAACTGGTCACCACTCCCACAAGAGGGGACAACATATTGGACCTGGTCTTCACCAACATGGGGGATCATTGTTCCACACCAGAGGTGAACCCCTCGTTGGTAAGATCAGACCACAAACTAATCACAATGGACATCCCGACCCCACCCCCAGCCAAGGAAACCACTGTGAAAAATCTCTCAAAACAAACTTCACACTTCTCAAGACCGAGGTGGAAAGTTTCAAAGCCCCCGGGCAAATGGAAAATGCTATCCAAACCGCAGAATCCTTTACAAATACACTCTATGAGCACCTACAGGAATGCATGGATCGTGCCATCCCAAGTAAAACCAAGACTCACTCCTCCAAACACAGGAGACCAGTCTGGTGGACCCTGGCCATAAATAAGCTATACAACAGAAGGAGGAAACTATTACATGATAGGGCAAAATCCCACAAAGGGAAGGCATCCCTGATCAGTATTAACAAGAAACTTCGCTCAGTCATAAAATCATCGAAGGCTGACTTTGAAAGAAAAATTGCCAAAGACTCTAAAGATAATCACAAGGCGTTCTTTAGGTACGTCAAGAATCTGGATGGCAACTCTCAGATCTGCTCTGAGCTGGTGCAAAATGGCACAAAATACACTGAACCTACTGACGTTGCCAACATCCTGTCAGACAGGTTCAGTGCAAACTTTACCCCCCCTTCCCCCCCAAAAGGGTCTGTGTCTATCCCAGAAGAATGCAGTTCCCCAGTCATCACAGACACACAGGTGAAAGCAGCCGTAAAAAACACAGCATCAATGGGACTGGATGGTATTCCGGGCTGCGTCTTACACAAGCTCCAAAAAGAACTAAACCCTCACATAAATTCACTGTTCCAACTCAGCCTTACCACAGGTTATGTACCCAAAGAATGGTGTACAGCAACAGTAATCCCATTCCACAAAGGTGGCACCTCAACGGATTCCGGGAACTATCGCCCCATAAGCCTGACTAGCCTGGTTTGCAAGGCTATGGAGCGCATCATCATGGATCTCATAAACAAAGACATTGGGAACCTCCAGACACTGGACCCTACCCAATTTGGCTTTGTTAAAAGCAGATCTTGCCTCCTAAACCTAATTGACTTTTTTGAAATAGCTACCAAAGCCATAGATGAGGGAAAGGTAGTCCACACAGCCTACCTGGACCTCACAAAGGCCTTCGACACAATACCCCACTCTGGCATCATAAATAAGCTTAAGAACAAGCTGCAAGGAAATATGAATAACAACCAGAACTGAGAAAAACACACTTTATAATAGCAAAGCTTTCGGATAAAATCCTTCCTCAATACTAATACAAACAAATCTAAAAACCAAATGGTTTAAATACAGGTCACTGAAGTCACATGACCAGCAGTCCAAAAATCATGTTTGGTTTAATAGTATTGGTGGTTCCTGTCGACAAATGAGTATGAATGGATTCTTAGGTTGAACTCTGACCATTTTCCAGGTTTAAATAATATGATTACCTTGAAACCTGTTCTTGTTAAATTGCAACATACTAGGTTGCGATAATGTTATGTTTTTTCTAATTTTAATTTGTTTTATATACTTGTGGTCACATGATTTTTGGACTGCTGGTCATGTGACTTCAGTGACCTGTATTTAAACCATTTGGTTTTTAGATTTGTTTGTATTAGTATTGAGGAAGGATTTTATCCGAAAGCTTTGCTATTATAAAGTGTGTTTTTCTCAGTTCTGGTTGTTAATCATAAATAAGCTTACCAGCTTAAATATCAACCCATATGTCACAAGATGGGCTGCAAACTGGCACAGGGATAGAACTCACATGGTCAGAGTTGCGGGTGCCATGTCCGACTCTAAACCGGTTACAAGTGGCATCCCACAGGGCTCAGTCCTGGGACCCCTCTTGTTTGGTATATACTTCTCTGAGGTACAGGCAAGCACGGGAGGACTGTGGCTGACCAAGTTCGCAGATGATTGCAAGCTGGGAGCCATAATCGACTCTCCGGCCGACACAGGCATCCTCCAGAAGGGACGGATACCTGGTGTCAAAACCATGGCCTTAAGCTAAATGCCAAAAAGTTCATAGTCATCCCTTTTGGGAAAAACAAAGTGCCCACAAACTACCACATAGGAGGTAATCCACTAAGTATGGAATAAGTAATTAGGGATCTGGGGACCCAAGTAGATAGTAACCTCTCCTTTGACAATCACATTGCCAAAGTGGTTAGAAAAACCTTCTATATAGCTCACCTAATCACAAAAGGGTTCACATCTAGATCAAGAGAGGTCATTGTGCCCCTCTACGCATCGCTCAGGCCCTTAATTGAGTCCAGTGCCCCATTTGGGATGCATCTTACCCAACACATGCAACAGCTGGAGAGACCTCAAAAGTACCTCACCAAGAGGATTGTGGGTCTCAAACAGATGCCCTATGCTACTCGACTAAAGAAACTCCAGCTCTACTCAGTTGCTTACTGCCTACTCAGAGGTGATCTCTGCCTGACATATAAGGCCATGTCTAACCTGGAATTGATGGACATGCTCCACCTCAAGAAAGCCAAATCCATTAGAGCTACAGGCTCCATGGATATAAACCTCAGCACAACAATAAATAGGACATGCTGGAGGGATAGATTCATATCCCAGAGGCTTCCCTCACTCCGGAATAGAATCCCGGTTCATGTTAGGCAGAGCCCCTTGCTGACCCTCTTCAAGAGAAATCTTGATGAGTGGATGGGAAATCGTAAATTTACTCCTGGGATTACTTTTATGGCCCTGCTGGACAGAGGCTCAGGAATCTAGTTTAAAAGGGTGGCGAAAGCCAACACATTCTGGCTAGGCTTATAAGTGCCCTAGGGCAGATGGCCTAGTACCTACCTATGACATTACATAATGGTGAATAATGTGAGTAGGGGTAGCATTGATGTTTTGTATAGTAGTGTGAATACATTGGCCAAGTAGGTCAGTAGAGAGTATAGTAACAGGAGAAGGGACAGAGTTGGTTAATTAGGTAGCAGGTTAGGTCTGAGAGGCAGGAAAGTGTAGTAGCTAAAGTATGTAGTAAGAGTAAAGGTGTAGAGCAATAATAAAGTTAGTGGACAGATAGCAAAGTGATCTAGCAGTGATATTTGAGCATTAAACTTAGTATTAGAGTTGGAACTGGGAGGAAGCTAGAGAGGTTGCATTTGTTGGAGATGAAGCTGAAGTTAGTGGGTAGCAGGAAGGGAGAGGTGGTATAGTCCGCCAGGTGGGGAACATGTGCAAATCCATGTGCCCTTTAGGTGTTCTTTCAGGAGTCTTTTAAATGTGGCCTTTGAGACTGCTGAGGCAATAGAGGTGGGAAGGGAGTTCCAGATTTTCCCTGTGTAGTTAAGGAAGAGGGAGTCTCCTGCTGTGTTGTTGGTTTTCATGACCTTGATTAGTTTTTTGTCACTAGAATGAAGTTGTCTGGTTTTAGCTTGTGGTTCTAGTAGATTAGACAGTGATGAAGTTTTGTCTGGGAATAGTAGGAGATCATGGGCAAAGATAGTTGATGATAATTTAAGAGATTAGGGAATTCAAGCCAGTTAAGTTGTTTTGGGGAATGACAGTGGTGGGCACGGTAGGGGGCACCGGTTGCAAATTTTGCAATTTGATTGTAACAAGTGCTGAGTTTGGTAATTTCAGTTTTGGGCAATTTGGTGAGAACGGGTAAGGCATAGAATAGGGTGGAAAAAAATGAATTTGAGCAACTGTTATCCTAGCAGGTTGTGTTAGAAAAGGTTTATTTTTGTATAGACTGCCCTTTTTTGTGGATATTTTTAATAGTTTGATTTATATGCTGATCAAATTTGAGGTTATTATGAACGGTAACTCTTAGTAATTTAGTGTGAGTGTCAGGTGAGATGATGATGCCATCTCTGGACACTATATTAAATGGGATGGGTAATGTGGTAGATTTGTTAGGTGTAGAAAGCAATAGTTTGTGATTTTTTGGATTTAGTGTTAGATTTTTGTTTAAAAAAAAAACAGTTTCCAGTGGTATGGAAGGTTTTTTGGGTTACAGAGAGAAGTTTCTGAGGGTCATTGGCCGAACAGAGAAGTGTTGAGTCGTCAACATATTGTATAACTGCTGCATCGTAACAGATGCAGTGGAGATTATTTGGGAAAATGGAGAATAGGAAGGGACCTAAAATTGAACCTTGTGGGACTCCTGTGGTGATGGGTAGCAGTGAGGATAGGTTGTTGTCCCATCGTACTGCTTGTTGTCTTCTTGTAGATAGTTCTGAAACCAAGCTAATGCTTGATTACTAAGGCCAAGGTCAGTAAGGGCTTGTAATAGTTTAAGATGGTTGACCATATCAAAGGCCTTAAATAGGTCCAGCGGTTAGATTGCCTGTGTGTTTGTTTTGGTTGATGAGGTTTGTGAAGGAGAGTAGGGCAGTGATTGTGCTATGAGCTGGCTTAAATCCATGCTGAGTAGGGGAGAGAAGTTGGTTGTTAAGTAGGTATGTCATAAGTTTGTGGTGTATGCATTTCTCAAGTATTTTAGCTAGTGAAGACAGGATGGCTATGGGGTGATAGTTGGTGAGGTTGCTGGAGGTTCTGCCTTTATGGAGGGGCATAATATAGGAGGTCTTCCAGATGGGTGGTATTGAGGTTCCTGAGATAGATCTGTTTAGTAGGATGGAGATGGGGAAGGCAAGTTCATTGTCAGCCAGCAGGTAACCCATCATCTGCTAGTGTGATAGGTTTAAGTGTGGTTAGCAGCCTTTTGACATAGTTGATAGGGATGGCTTGAAATTGGAAGGTAGTTTTGGGTCTATCTACAGATTCTGGGTAATTAGTGGTGATGGTTGTAGGCTGTTTTTGAACAAGATTAGAAATAGTTTCAATTAAGTATTTGTTAAACTTGTCTGGTGTATTTGTGATTTTGCTATCGGAGGTAGGAGATGAGGTGGAGGGTCTGCCAGGGTGGAGTACTTTGTTTATTCCTGCCCAGAATTTCTTGGGGCTATTTTGATGTGTGTTTTGTAGCTCTAGGCAATAATTATTTTTATCTAGGAGAATTTTTTTTTTTGTCGCGTTTCTGAGTTTTTGGAATTGTACCTTAGCTGCTAGTGTTTTTCTGGCTCTCCAGATATACCAGGCTTTGTTCCTTTCAGAAATTCTCTTTAGTTTCTCTGGTAAGCCAGGGGGCTGTTTTTGTTTAGAGTTTAGTGGTCCAGGCCGAAGCATTTAGGATTTCTTGGAAGGTGTTATTGAAACTGTTTATGGCTTCTTCCTTGGGTAATATTTTTAGTATGTTCCAGTTATGGTGTGTTAGCTCGAGTTTGAATTTGTTGGGGTCAGAGTTTTTTGTGTTACAGGTTGTTAGTGATATGGAGGGTTTTGAATTTTAATAGGAAGGTGAGTTGATGGTCACTGAGTGAGTCTGGGAGGCCGCCTGCTTGGTACAAGGTGTTGGTCTTATTTTTAAGATCCAGTCTAGAAGGCTTTCTTTGATTTTTGCATTACCAAGTCTAATGCTAGCTTGGATAACTTGTGAGAAATTGTAGAGATTGATATAATTTGTGGAGTTAATGGCTGAGCCAGGTATTCCAATCTATATTGAAGTCCCTGAGGATGATGGTCTCCTGTGGTAGGAAGGCTTCCAGGGTAGGGATGTTGTTACCTGGTGGTATATAGCATGTGATAATATTAATTGCCTTTTTGTCGCTAAGTTTGAGTTTAGTTAGGAGGAGTTCAGAGTTGTTGAAGAAAGGGATTTGCAGATTAATTGTGGTGATTTTTAGGGTATTCTTATAGAGTAGAGCTACCCCACCCCCTTTTTAGAGAGTCTATCATGGCGAAGTGCATTGTAAACAGTAGGTAGGAATTCATTGTCTGCTGTAGTGGGCTTTCGTCAGGTTTCAGTCAGACATAATATATCAGGGCAGTATGTGGGGAGTATTGCATGCAATAAGTGTACCTTATTCTTAACACTTTGAATATTTAATATCAGAATTAGTAGGCTGGTTTTTGGTTTAGTAGTGGGTAGTTGGCTTGAGAAGGTAGCATTAGCTGAGGAAGTTTGCATAGTGTTGGGCCTTGAGTTAGAGTGTATGTCACCTGCGAGGATCAGTTGGTAGTTTATATGGTGCAGGAGTTTAGTAAGTTTAGTGAGGATGGCTATGTATTTGCTAGTAATAGGTGATCTGGGGGTGATTGGGAGTACACTGATTGGGTTAGGTGCTGTTATAATGTTATGAAAGAGGCTTGGTGATATGTGTTGGCTATAGTGAGGAGTGCTAGGAATATAAGTGGAGGTATATTTTGTAGGGATAGCATAGGTCTTGTTTAGTGTGGTATGGTAGGAGGTGAGGTAGAGGGTTAGTGGTAGGATAGATAGGATAGTGAGATTGCATGAAGTGAGGTGGCTAACCTGTGATTATGGGAGGGTACCATTGGTGTAGGTGGGAGTGTAGAGGGGGATGTAATATGGTATAGGTTAGTGGAGGGTAATGAGAGGGAATGCCTGACCTGGGATTGGTTGAATGTGGGGTGGGCAGGGATGGCTAGATATAAGACTTGGGGTAGTGGAGATGGGTGGGAAATGAGGGCAAGGTAGGGGAGTGGAGTGAGCTTGAGCATAGCGAGGGCAAACGGAGAGGGCTGGCCCAGGTGAACGAGGTTAGTGGGTGATCAAGAAAGCAATCTGTAAAGGTTTATGCAGGAAGGTATGCCAGGTTCAAGCTAGGGGGTTCTGAAGGTGGGATAGGGAGAGAAGAGCCAGAGAGTTTGGGCACCAAGGCCCTATGTCCAGTTAACAGAGCAGGCTGTTGCAGGTAGTGTGATACAACACCAGGAGTGTAGCTGGGACAGTTAAAAAGGTGTCTCTGGGAAGCAGCTGAGGTGGAGTTGCTATTTATTCCCAGTGCCATCTAGTGGGCATAGAGTGGTAAAAAAGAAAAACTAATGCTAAGGAAGGAATTTAGGAGATAAGAAGGAACGGGATGGGGTGGGAAACGAGTGCTCTCAGGAGTCCTTTGCGAGTGTGCAAGCCCTGAGAGTGACCAGTACACAGACTATTTACAAAGATAGTAGCTTAGTTAGGCAGTATAATCTAGGTATTACAGTACCATTGGAGAAAAGTCAGAAGATATTTTTTTCTTGTAAAGTACTGACACATTTCACCATTTTCGTCCACCCCACAAACAAGACAGAACTGCCCAAATCAGGACTGCTCTGCAGAAGGCAAGACAGGTGGCAGCCTTATCAACCAGGTGCACTGATACTATTTGTAGAAAGGTGGTGTATGCTTTTTTGTGACATCTTTCCAGAAATGGATGCATATCTGGTACATAGATCAATGGTATGAGGCACCCGCAGACTTTGAGTCAGTCCTTACATGTTGCATTCTATTTCCCTTAACGGTAGTATCTTGTCAGTTGTACATGCTGCAGCAAGGATCATTTACTGCACTGAGAGTTTTCACACCCCAGAATGAGAGTGTGGGGGAGGTTCTGACAATTCCTTTAGAACTACAAAAGCCTGCTATTTAACTACTTTCTTTTGCTGGAAGTACCTAACAGCTATTTATAACATAGAACAAGATCTAACAGATGCACAAATGAGGCCCACTCAAGGAAATATAGAAGCAGCTCTGTTACAGAAGGTGTGTTAGAATGGCAGGAGTGTGAAGCACTGTCATCTGTCTTAACAGCATGAGAAAACAGCACCACTTCCTTAAGTTTAGCATGACTCATTTAAACAGGACTTGAAATGTATTCTGGGAAGAAGGAATGGAAGCAAGAAAACAAGATCATGGTACCTTGGCAGGCCCCATTAACCACCATTTTGTGGGAAAACACATTAAAATTGTAAAAGAAGTAATGGGAGTGATGTTGAGGCATTAAAATAGCTAAGAAAACAGAATTTTCCTTTAAGTTTGTGGGAAGAATATCTGCAGGACTAGGCAGTCTAACAGATAACACGCCTAGGGTGGATGCTATTCAGTGGGATCACCCAGGCTGTTAGCTGATGTTACATATTTGTCTTTTGAGTTCCTGCACCCTTCACATAGCTGCTAATTAGTGCTTTACTATATGCTACATATTGTGAATCTCAGCACATTTCTTGCATTTCAGTGAGTTGGCAGATGTATTTTCAATAAATGTGAGTTTCAAGAGAAGGGAAGAGTAGTTGACTGTTGCTCAAGCTGTTTTCACTGCAAAATTTGAAGTAAAAGTTTTAATCCAAATATCTGATCACTGTAAAAGTAAAGAAGAAAATAGTTTGCTCACTCACAGGTTTGAACAGTGTTTCATGGTAATTGGGGAGAAACAGTCAAGTAATTGGGTATTTGTATGGCTGATGGGGACCCCAGTAAATGACCATGCCTAGAGCCCCCAATTGACCATGATCCTGCTCGGTGTCTTTGCATGAATTATACTCTGGCATTTCTTACTCTGCTATCAATATTTACCTCTCAGACATCTGTGCTTGTCTGCCATTATTGTATCCTTTCTACTCTACCTCAAGTGTAACAGTTTTTGAAAGTGTTTTTTTTTTTTTACATACCAGACACCTAGAAGACAGATGGCACCTTCTTGTGATCTTAACTTTGTACTGGAAAAACTTATACTGCTTCCTTTTTGAAAACACTGACGGGGCTGATGTGAAGTTCTTATGTTGGAAAATGGTGTAACTGATTGCTCTGACTTCCTCCAGAACAGTATCTGAGTTACAAGCTCTTATGGCAAGTCATTTTTTACAAAGATAGGGTAACTTTGAAAACAAACTCTTCTTTTATGCCTAAGGTTGTGAACAAACTTTTCCTTTATGCCTGAGGTTGTTTCAGAGTTTACACTGGAGCCAGGCATTTCTTCTGTGTTTTTCCTATAACCTAAAATTAAGGGAGAAAGAATTTTACACAGTCTTGAATGTCTACAGATAGCTTGGATAATACATTGATAGGGCAAAAAACATCATGGCTGGTATTCATAGTCTCTTGCATAAATGCAATAGGAATACTCCCGATGATTACGAATGAGTGTAGCAAAGGTGAGATTCAGAGAGGCCTTTTACACTAATACAAAAGGCCTTAAAAGTAATGAGATGCAAATGAGAGCGGTTGTAAAGTGTCATATGGTAATGAGGTGATTTTGCAATTCATAGTCTAACTTCTGCACAGTACAGACATCAGTTATTAAAAGCAATGCATCGCCTTTGATTTTGGAGTTGCAGTCCACAAACTTGTTTGTCCAAGTATACATAAGCACTTCGCTGACACAAATTAATTATTTCCCCCAGCAACCCCTTCAGGAGTATGTCCAAGTATGCACAAGCACCAAAATGAAACATCTACCCATGCAACCTCTTCAGTAATTTTTCCAGGTATGCACAAGCACCAAAATGAAACATTTCCCCAATTGACTCCTTCAGTAATATGTCCAGATATGCACAAGAACCAAAAATAAAACATTTCTCCATGTGACCCCTTCAGTAATATGTCCAGATATGCACAAGAACCAAAAATAAAACATTTCTCCACGTGACCCCTTCAGTAATATGTCCAGTTATGCACAAGCACTAAAATGAAACATTTAGCCAATCATCCCCTTCAATGGTATGTCCAAGTATGCACAAGTACTAAAATGAAACATTTACCCAACCAACACGTTCAGTAATATGTCCAGGTATGCACGAGTACAAAACTGAAACATTTAGCAAACTGATCCGTATTACACTTCTCCATATTCTCCTGGAAAACTGTTGTATTTACACACTTAATGTGCTAATTGCCTCATTTTAGATGATGCATATCTATGAATTGTACTCTTAAGCAAATGCCTAAGGCCCCTTATCAGTGAATTAGCTGACCTCCTATTACTTGTGTGTTAAGCATGTTACTCTTTTGTGATGGGGTACATGCTTTAACAGCTCCTTTGCATTTCTCTATTCATGCTGAAAGCCCAGGATTTGAATACCCACATAGCACTGTTCTTCATGGATTACCACTGTGACGTCCCTGCTCTGGGCCAGTAATCAAGGAGCCTCAATCCTCACCACTGACACTGCTGGAGAACGTTCACTTAAAACAAAAAAAAGATACACACAGTATTTTCAGATGCAGTTCTCTGCACCAAGCACAATTTCCCTTAAGAGCACACAAGGAGCATACTCCAGTCCTGGGTATGGACTTTCCACTCCTGTCCCTGTTACAAGTAGCTGGTGCACACAATCTTTGATATTTGATTTACACACACACACACAGACACACACACACACACACAACCTGGGAAAAGCTGGCACAGATTTACCCGGTATGCCACCTCCACTCAGACTATAAGGTAGATTCCCTGCCCACCAGCCAGCTACTTTAAGGCTCTTAGGAAAATTAATACTTATACAAATGGTAGTGTTAACTAATCGGTAAGACTGCCACCAAATAAATGCATTTATTCCCAAACGTTAAAATATTTTCTAAAAGACTAGCCACAATGAAAAGCATAAATATAAATAAATAATAAAAATAACATGAGAATACCAAGTATCTATTTACAATCAACAACTTAGTTTCAGTTCACAGGAAATATAAACAAAATAACACAAATGGGACGACCTTACCTGACCTGTTTGTGCTCATCAGGTCTGTAAAGGGAGTAGCTATTGTACTATAATTGGGAACGAACTTTCTATAGTATCCAACAGCCCCCAAGAATGCTCTCACCTGCTTTTTAGTAACAGGGACAGGCCATGCTTGAATAGCTTCCACTGTGGCAGATTCTGGCCAGATCTTCCCACTTCCCACTCTGTGTCCCAGGTAGGAGACCTCTGCCATACCCACCTGTTACTTATTGTGCTTAATGGTCAAGCCTGCCCTTTGCACCCTGCTCATCACCTCCATGACATGCTGACGGTGCTCTTGCCAGGAATGGCTGTAGATGGCAATATCATCCAGTTAAGCAAATACATAATCTCCTGCTCCTGCTAGGATATGATCTACCAGCCTCTGGAAGGTCACTGGGGCGTTTTACATCCCAAAGGGTAGCTTCTTGAACTCGCATAATCTGAAAGGAGTCATAAAGGCTGACCTCTCTCTAGTGGTGGGAATCAAGGTCATCAGCCAGTAGCCCTTGGTCAGATCAGTAGTGGTCAGATACTTAGCCCTACTCAGCTGATCTAAGGCTTCATCTGTCATAGTCATTGTGTAAGTATCTGACTCTGTGTGACTATTTAGTTTTCTGTAGTCCACACAGAACTTGGTCTGCCATCTTTCTTTAGTACCAGCACCATTGGGGAGTCCCACGATTACTCCCATTTCCAACATTTCCTGTATCTCCTCCTGTAGAATCTGTCTGTCTCCCTCAGGAACCCTGTAAGGGGCCTGCTTGATAGGTCTTTGGGGTCCTGTATCCACGTGGTGCTGCACCAGGCGGGTGCACCCAAGTTTCCCAGTGAACATGTCCCCAGACTCCTGTAACACTGCTCAGATTTCTTGAACCTGGGTAGGGGATAGCCACTGGGACACTGCTACCCCTTCCACTGAGGTATCAGTTCGAGCCTCACTGAGGAGATCAGTCACCAGATCCCCCGCAGACTCCTCCTGCCACCCACTCCAAATACTTGGCACAAGGGCTTCTCTGTTATAAGGCTTCATCATGTTAACATGGTGCAGTTTGTGTCCCTGCCTCTTGCCTAGCAGTTCTACCATGTAGTTAACATCATTGACCTTCCATACCACTTTGAAGGGTCCTTCCCAAGCTGCCTGCAGCGTATTATGTCTGACAGGAATGAGCAGCATAACCTACTTTCCCACAGCATACTCTCAGGCTCTAGCATTCCTGTCATACCAGACCTTTTTCTGCTGTTGCGTTCCTGCCAGGTTCTCCTGGGCCAAACCCTTGAGCTCCATAAGCCTTGTCCTGAGGTTTTGGACATATGCCACAACAGACTGCTTGTGGGATTCATAGGTTCATAGCTTAGTACTAGGCTAACTGTCCTTGTGGGCCATTTTAATCCAATTATACCATGTGAGAATCAAACCTTGTGTCTGTAAGGTAAACACTACCTCCATCAAGCCTTATAATGTAGGATCCAAGAGCTGAGCCTGTCTCAACTTGTGACCCTTCCCAGCTCCCCTTCCACAGGAAGTTTGGTATCTTCTGACAGTGGAGCCTCACTGTCAGCCTGGGTGGTACCACTCACCTCTGCCCTTGCAGTCAATCTGACCAAGGGAACATCAGTATCTCTCAGCAGCTGTGTCCCACTTTCAGGCTCACTGCTACAGGGTAGCTCCCTCCCCAAAATAGCCACATAACCAGCCCCGGCTTCAGGTGTGGGGTCTGTCTGGGTCTCCCCCAGGCTACCAGATCTACATGCCTGTCTCCAAGCCTGACTGTGTGTAACTGCCTGCACACAAAGTACTGCATTATCAGAATCATTCCCTATCAAGACATCTGCAGAGAACACACCTACTTGCTTGCTTCCCTTTCCACCCTCCCAGTCAAGGTGAATCCTGGCCAAAGGTATTTGGAATGAGGTCTTTCCTAAAGATAGGACTGGAATGGACTGCCCAAGCAAGTACTTCTCCTCTTTAACCACTGCAGGCTTCACAATGGTTATGTCAGAGACTGTCTCTCTCTTGGCATGGGCCTGTTTTCCATCCACCAAGATAGGATACAAACTACAGTGATAGTTTTGAATACCCCTGTTGTCTCCAGGCAACTTACCGCTGGCATGCTATTATTCCCAATTGCTGGAAACCCGCACCTTTTGTTCCATACCTTGCTTCAGTGGGCATTTGTGTGCTACATGGCCCCTCTGGTTACATTTAAAATATCTACAGCTTGATCTGACCATGTACCTGAACTAGTGGCTTCTCCTGTTACTCATGGACTCAATTGAGGTGGTTTAAGCTGCCCCTCATGTGTTCCCTTATATCCATGTGCAGCAATGGGTGTTCCCTTCTTGAGATCCTATCACATTGTCAGACTTTTAAAAGTTCGAATGTCATATGGTCGACACCATGTGATCAAACTTTTAAATGTTCTGTTTTGTTTTTTATTTGATTTTCGAACTTTTACAAGTTCGAATATATGGTGTCGACCATATGGTGTTCGAACTTTTAAAAGTTCGATTATCTGATATAGACCCTCCCTTCTTGTGTAGTGGTGCCCTGCTTGCTAAGTAGAAATCCCCTTTTCTCTCCAGCTCATCTGCAGAGCTACACTCCTGGTCTGCCAACCATTTTCTCTTCTTCTCAGGCAAAGTGCTGAGGGCTTGTTCTCCTTACCGAAAGGTCTGCCAGCCTTTCAGAAGTGGTGACCTAGTACCCACTTACTCACCTATGAAAGTAAGTGCTCAGTAGTATAATCACATACACTTACATATGCCTTACGTCTATGCTCACAAAACTTTTTTTTCTGTAAGCTTCTGGTGTTAACTTAAAACATTCCAGTAAACACTGATCTGCTGTTGTCATTTTCATTCGTTCCTCAACCTGTGGGTTTGGATCTGATCCGATTTGGCTGCTTTCTATAGCTCTAGGATCCAATTCTCAAGCCACTCCTTTACCCATAATGCCACATTCCCCAGAATACTTCCGGTCTCTTTTGCCTCTCACCAAAGATGGACTGGGATTGCGAATGTCTCAAACTCCTTGTGCGTTGAGTAAGTGTTAGCTTATTTTTCAAAGTTTCTTTCCATTAGAAAGTTTTCTCTTCCTTTTACTGTCTTCCCTTACCCCCCCAACTTGTATAGATAAAAAAACAGTTTTTACTAGTTGCTCTTTCTGGTAATGAGTACTGCTCATTACCATATTGGTATTTTCTTTTTCTTTCTTTTCTTCCTCTCCTTCCTTTTCTTTCTAAAAAAAAATCTATATATAGTGTGTTTAAAAGAGCCAGCATGTCTGACAAACCAGCTGGTTTCCAAAAATGCACTTCCTGTGGGCACAAGATTCCTCAATCTGATGTCCACAGGGAATGCGTTTACTGTCTTGGCCCAGTGCCCCTGGAATCAGCCTGAACTATTTGTGCTGGGTTTAACCAGCATGCCCTTAGCGACAGAAGAAATACTGATTTCAAAGGGTCTTTTACCATCTTCAGCCTCTTCCTTAGGCACTTATTCAGGAGCTCAGACTCCCACCAAGAAAACTAGAGTTCCAGGAACACTGAAAGCGTTCCCCTGGACAAGATATCTCCTCAAACTGCTGAACCTCCTATAAAGGTTCCCAGACCATTGGATCTTAAGTCTTTGGATCCTACTTGCTCTGAGACCTCTCGTTCTTGGCCCACTGCTCCACGATTCTCTCAGGAGCCAATCTCCCTGAGACTCGGATCACCTTTTCTCCAGCAATCTCTCAAAAGAACTTCCAGACCTCCTCCTACTTCTTCATCCATCAGGTCTTCCTTTAGTCTCTCAGAACCCAAGGTCAATAGAATGATGAGGAAATTTGTCAGGATACAAATCTAGATGGGGGTTTTGTCAGCTGTGACTCTCACCCGATCCATGAGCTTTCATTTTGCTTTTGTTCCAGTTGCTCCTTCTCCAGTCTGACCAACTGCTTCGGAGTCCTTTGATCTGAATATCCTGAGAGTCTAGACTTTGGACCCAGCAGTATCTGATACTTCAACTCCGACCATCTCCCTGACCTGCTCGGCTCCAGCAGCTTTGGAAGGGGATGGCTGTCTAAGGCAAAGACTCGATGTCGGATCCAAGGGGTTGACTTCAACTCAGAAGTTTTTGGAGCCATCGCTTCCCCTTGGAGATTAGGAATTTGATATCTTTATGCCGACTCCCCCGTCAGAGTGGACACCTGTGAGACTCTGGGTTTTCTCCTGGGAGAGCTTCGGCAATGGTGGGATTGCCTTCGATGTCCCCAGATCTTTCTGCCTTTGAGGTGGTGGAGAGGGTTCTCTTTCTGCCCAGCAGAGCCCCGACTCTCACTTCCTCAGGTCCGTGTCCCACCTCCTTGGATCCTGTGCCTGATTCCTCTCTTCTACCACCTCCAAGACAGCCAAAGAGCTTCCAATCTGTTCCACCTTCAGAACACCTTATCTCTTCAGATACCTCCCCAGATCATCCCACCAAAGAGGTTCCTCACAAGAGAAGATGCAAGGGGAAGCATTTGGATTCTCCTCAGGAATCCGTCAAAGAGGACACTGATTTTGATGAGGTGGAAGGGTCCCCCAGATTTCCACCTGACAATGTCTCATTTGGAGACATTCTTGAAATGCTTCACCAGAAAGGTGGTTGGTCTGCCCAGAACCCTACCTAGGAGGAATCTGTGTTTTTGGAAGCCTTTGGATCTGGCCCATCTACATCTTGCGTGTCCCCCACTGTGGATGACATTATTGAACTTGTCTCCTACAGTGCATGGAAGGAGCCAGTGGCTGTGAAACCCACCCCTAAGCAACCTGATAAAATCCTTGGTGCCCCTACAGATATACCACACTGGACTAAGGATATCCCTGTAGATGCTGTGGTTGTTGCAGCAGCCACCTAGAAGGAGCTAACGGAGCAAAGCTTCACTGTCCATTCCCCCTTGCAGGTAGTGCAGGGAGTCTAGGGCTTTGGACAGGTTTGGTAAGTGGGTTTATGCTTCAGCAACCTTCACATTCCAGTTGCTGAACTACCTGGCACACTTCACCAGACTATTGCGAGACTTAGTCAAGGAACTCTCTAGCTCTGTCCTGGGGTCCATGTCTGCTGAGGAACAGAAAACATTTTCCTCCAGAATGGCTAATTAGCCTACAGTCTATATCAAATGTGTCCATGAAGTTAATCTCACATGGTGTGGAGGGTACTTCCAAGGGCTGCCGGCTCTGTCATTGCCATAAGGCGTCATGCCTGGATGTCGCTTTTTGACTTTGCAGAACCTTTCAAGGAGTCCTTTATCAGTGCTGCTTTTGTTGGATTGTCTTTGTTGGGCCCCACAGTTAGAGACTCTGTCCTGTAGTGAGAAAGACAGAAAGACCTTGTCTGAAATCGTAATCTGTTTTTCTATCCCACAAAGACCTTTCTCCAGGAACTAGCATGGTGGTAAAAAGATGTGTTTCAAAAAATTTCAAGGACTTTTTCAGGAATGACAGGAAGATTTTTCCCCCCGAGGCAGAGGGGGAAACAGCTACAAAGTTAGACACCGCCCATGAGGTAAAGGAGGTCCACAAAATCAAGGACCTCGAGATTCATTCTTGGACAGCTCTTTCCAGCACTCCTGAGAGGTTGCCCAACTGTCCTTCTCTGAAGGCAGCTGAGGGAGCACTTATCCTTGCACCCAGATGCTTGGTCATCCATCCCAAACAATCTTTGGGTGCAAAGGATCATATCCAGTGGATATTTCATGCCATTTTTACAACTCCCCAAATCAAAGAAGAATCCCCCCGATATCCCAGCCAATCAGTGGGAAGCAGCAGCACTAGAAATTACAAAGCTGCTGGAAAAAAAGAGTCATCCAGAAGGTCCCACCAGACCAAATCGGATCCGGAATCTACTCAAGTTTCTTTTTAGTGCCAAAAAAGACAGGGGACCTGAGGCCAATTTTTGGACCTAACATTCCTGAACAAGTCAGTAAAGAATTCTAAATTCTAGAGGGTCACAGTCCAGTCCATATTGCCACTACTACAAAAGGGCAATGTGCTCAGTCGACCTTCAGGACCCATACTATCATATCAAAATGAACAGATGGCGCAGAAGGTTTCTCCACTTCCAACTGGGAGCCAGTCATTATCAATTCAGAGTAACCCTTTTGGTCTCACCACAGCCCCCAGGGCATTCACCAAATGCATGGCAGTAGTAGCAACTCACTTGAGACTGCACAGATTCAACATGTTTCCTTATCTAGATGACTAGATTCTGACTGCATCAACCAGGCATCTACTAATACAAGTAAGAGATTATCTGCTACACTTAGCTCCCACTTTGGGTATCACATTCAACATGCAAAAATCTCAACTATAGTCTATACAGATGATAAACTTTATAGGAGCATATCTGGACACAACCAATTGTCTGGCCTACCTACCTCCAGACAGGATTTCCACATTAAGACTGAATGTCAGAAAGATTCCAGCGATCCCAACACCTCCAGCACATCTCGTCCGTCAGAGCATTAGGTACGATAGGTGCCATAGTAACATTAATCCCTACAGCACAATTGCACATGAGAATTCTGCAATGGACTCCAGAGGTCCAGTGGTCCTTACATCAGTACCCGCTGACTCATGTTATAAAGTTATCCCGAGTGTGCAAGGACTCTCTTCTATAGTATCTTCACTCGAAAGAAGTCGAACAAGGCCATCCCTTTGTTCTTCCTCCCCCCCAATGCCATGTTGACCACAGACACCTCCCAGTTGGGGTGGGAGGCATTACTTTGGTCAAACGGTCCAAGGCACGTGATTGACGCAGGAGTCCGATTTTCAT